>NC_057717.1:24589673-24615664 GCF_004010195.1 Chiloscyllium plagiosum | reverse complement strand
GAAGGCGAACAGGTGACTGAGACCGTTTCAAGTGCTCCTTACAACACGGGCAGCTGTTAAGATCTCTGATGCATAGATATCTGGCTCTGTATTTTTTAATGTTGTTTTGTACATTTTTTTTTTATTTCTGGCTCTGTTTTCTTTGTCCTTGTTGCCATAAAATGACAAAAAAGGGAAATGTCAGGGGAACGTAACAAAATTAACATTTACTGTGAAATCTGAAAGAGAATGCTATGCTAAATTTAAAACTTTTCCGAACGTTGCAAACACTTTGCTGAATTCTGCAGTCGAAGAGACAGCTTGTCTTTGCTGAACTTTTTAAATATTCAACCAGGCCTGGCGAGCAGTCGAATTCAGCAGAAAAAGCTAGGGAAAACATAAAGACAGTTATGTCCACGGCAAGGGGATGAGAAAATAAGAACTCGAATGTTTCCCAGCCCTTGTTCTTGAGCGTGTGATCAGAAGAGCACAAAAGGAATACGTTAATTATGTTCAGTGCCCTTACACAAGGCGTTATTGCCAAGTGTATTGACCCACTGCAGCAGGTAAAAATAAACCTTTTTCTTTGCTCTTGTTAGCATCTGAGTCCAGTCAGTTTAATTTCCACGACAGTCAGTGATCCACCTGACTGAGATTCTCTGGACCAGTCTCTCACACAGTAGGGGCTGTTATCATTTCCTGCTGGTCTTGGAATAGTCTATTTTTAAAAATCCAACTTCTCTATGATACTAATCTATTGGCCAAATGGATTTTGTTTAACTGTTAGTAAACGAGCTCTGTAATATTATTGGGCTGACAGCCAGTTTCAGCACACTGCTCACAGTGTATGATACCGAGACAAAGGGCTTGCAGTCCAGAGGTATTTCTAAATATAACTTCTAACTTCTGTCTGTCCATATCTATCCACCTTCATGCTGTCCTTTGATCTATTTAACTTCACCCTCATCTAACACCTCTTCATCACCCACTCAGTTAGTCGCTCCCCTTTCTATTCTCTCTCAGTTTATCTCTCTTCACTTTCTTTCTCTCTGTTTATTTCTCTCTCACTCAATTTATCTCCACATACTCTCTCTAGCTCCAATTGTGCCGTTCACGAGCTTGTTAGCTCACGATGGGCTGACTGACTCCCATTTGTGCTATAATAATTCCGCGGTTCTCTGACTCACAATAAGTACTTTCGGTATCTGGACAGACACGCTGGTCCGGTGACAGGTACAGTGCACAATTACCATTATCTCTTCATGTTCTTCTCTGATGGGCAGCTGCCTTGACTTGCCTATTCAAACAAAACAGACTGAATGGAATTCGAGCAGTCGGGATGACTTTCATCACCGTGCATTTCAATCAGGATTTAATGAAGGATGAGGTTCCATAATAACATAACAATGATAGAAAAACAGGACTACACAAGGAATAACAGTTGAGTACAACATGTGGTTCCAAGTAGGCTTCATGGTATTACCGCGAGATTATCAATCCAGAACATCAGCTCCTGTTCTGCGGACCAAGGTTCGAATCCCGCCACTGCAGATGTTGGAAATTCAATTCAATAATTTTAAAATATCCCTAGAATTAAGAATCTATATATGAGAATGAAATCGTTGCCGATTGTCAGAAACATCCATCTGGGTCACTGATATCCTTCAGTGAAGGCATTTTCCATTCCTCATCTGGACTGGCCGACCATTGACTCCAGACCTAAAGCAATGTGATTGACTCTCAATCGCCCTCTGAAATGGTTTAGTGAGTCAGTCAGATGTGCTACAAAATCTCAAAGAAATGAAACCGGATGCATTGGCCTGGATTCCGGAAAAGTGACCGTTAGAAATATCATTGTCGGACCTTCAAAGTCCTCCTTACTAACAATGAGTACTCGTGCCAAAATTGGGACAACTGTTTTACAGACCAATCAAGCAACAGCCTGACATAGGCATACTCACAGAATTTTACCTTACAGATATAACCCAGACAGCACCATCAACATCCCTGGATATGTCTTGTCCCAAAGGCAGGTAAGATCCAGCACAGGAGGCAGCTCAGTGCGATAGAGTCGGGCGATCGATGCTCTGTGAGTCCCTGTGACCTGTAACCTCATATGCGCAGCATATCCACAGCGCCAGAGACCTGGGTTCAATTCCCGCCTCAGGCGACTGTCTGTGTGGAGTTTGCACATTCTCCCCGTGTCTGCATGCGTTTTCTCCGGGTACTCCGGTTTCCCCCACAGTGCAAAGATGTGCAGGTTAGGTGAATTGGCCATGCTAAATTGCCCGTAGTGTTAGGTGCAGGGGCATATGTAAGGTAATGGAGGGTAATGGGTCTGGGTGGGTGCGCTTCGGCGGGTGGGTGTGGACTTGTTGGGCCGAAGGGCCTGTTTCCACACTGTAAGTAATGTAATCTAACCTAATCTAATCCCCCACTCAACAATTACCATCAAGCAAGAGAATTAAACCTGGTTCAAAAGAGAGGGCAGGAGGGCAAGCCAGGAGCGGAACCAGGCATACATAAAGATAAAATGTTAATCTGCTGAAACTTTCAAACAGAACTATTTGCATGCCAAATAGCATAAAATGCAAGAGACAGGCAGAGCTAAGCGATCCCAGAACCAACACATCAGATCTAAGCTCTGCAGTCCGCGAATCTGATCGTGGATGGTGGTGGACGATTAAACAACTCACCGGAGTAGGAGGCTCCACAAATATCCCAAACCTCAATGATGGAGGAGCTCAGTACATCAGTGCAAAAGATAAGGCTGAAGATTTCACAGAATTCTTCACTCAGAAGTTTCGAGTGGAAGATCCACTTCGGTCTCCTCCGGTGACACCCATCATTACAGATAGCAGTATTCAGCAAATTCGATTGACTGATATCAAGAAACGGTTGAAGGCACTGGATACAGCAAAGGCTATGGGCCCTGATAACATGATGACAATAGTTCTTAAGGCTTGTGCTCCAGAACTTCTCGCTTCCTTTGCCGAGATGGTCTAGTATGGTTACTAACCAACAATGGGAAAAGAAAAACTGCTCAAGTGTGTTCTGTGCATAAAAAGCAGGACAAAGTCAACCCGGCCAAATACCACGTCATCAGTCTACTCCCCATTGTCAGTAAAGTGATGGAAGGGGACATCAACAGTGCTATCAAGACAGCACATGCTCAGCAATACCTGCTCAGTGACACCCAGTTGGGGTTCCACCAGGGATACTCAACTCCTGACCTCATTACAGCCTTGGTTCAAACACAGAAGAAAGAGCTGAATTCCCGCCCTTGACATCAAGGCTACATTCTTTCAAACGTGGCTTCACGAAACCCGAGCAAAAACGGCATTGCGGGAAAATACTCCATTATTGGAGTCATGCCTGACAGATAGGAAGAAAGTCTTTGTTGTTGGAAGTCAGTCATCTCAGCTCCAGAACATCTCTGCAGTAGTCCCTCAGGATAATATGGATGTAGGTTAGCTCGCCGAACTGGAAGTTTCATTATCAGACATTTCAACACCACACAAGACAACACCTTCATTGACTCTCCGGATGAATCCTCGATCAAAGAGTCTTCAGCTGCTTCATCAATGACCTTCCCTCCATCTAATGTTAGACGTGGGGATATTCTACAATGACTGCACAATGTTCAGAACCATTCACAAATGCTCAGATACAGAAGCAGTCCATGCCAAAATGCAACGAGATCTGTCCCTCTCCATGCTTGGGCTTACAAGTGGCAAGAAACATTTGCACCACACAGATGCCAGACAATGACCATCACCAATAAGAAACAATATCACAACTTAGTATTTGCAGCATTATCATCACTCAGTTCCCCACTATCAATATCCTGGGGGTTATAATTGATTAGAAACTCAACTCGACTGACCACATAAATGTAAGAGCAGAATACTGCGCGAGTAACTCATCTCCAGACTTCCTAAAGCCTGTCGATCATCTAAAAGTCACAAGTCAGGAATGAGATGGAGTTCTCCCACTTGCTTGAATGAGTACAGACCCAACAAGGCAAAAGAAGATTGACACCATCCAGGACAAAACAGTCCATTTGATTGGCATCACATCCACAAGCATTCACTCCCTCCACCACCGTCGCTCAGTAACAGAAGTGTGTACTATGTACAAGACACAATGCAGAAATTCCACAAAGATCCTCAGACAGCATCTTCCAATCCCACGAACACTTACATTAGAATGACAAGGCCAGCATACCTATGGGAATGCCACCACCTATAAATTCCCTTCCAAACCAATCAACATCCTTATGTGGAAATGTATCTCCGTTCCTTCACTGTTACTGGTAATAACCCCAGAATTCCCTCCTTCATAGCATTGTGAGTCAACACACAGCAGGTGGATTGCAGCGGTTCAAGAAGGCAGCTCTACACCACTTTCTCAAGGGGGCAATGAGGAACGGACAAGAAATGGTGGGCCCATCCAGCAATGCACGCATCAAAAGAAAGATTTTTTTAAAAATCGTTCCAGTTGAGCATCTCGATGGGACAGGTTATCTGATTTGAATATGAACAGGAAAGCAGTGTTTCTTATATCGAACATTATCGACGTTTCTATTATTAGATCGGTGTTCAGTGTTCGACGACTTTTTGTTACTGTGTGTTGTGATAAATTGCAACGGTTTTGTTAAATTCAGCAACACAAGCATAGCAGGATCGATCCTTCGAAAATACCAGACTGAAAATGGCAATAATTTGAGAGACAGTGTATTCCTGCCAGATTAGACTCACACATAGCTGTTTATATTCAATGTTTAATGGACTACTGGTCGACATTGAATCCTCCCATCGTCCATATCACAGGGGTTACCATTGAACAGATCGTGAAGTTAAATCAACATACAAATACATGGGTTACAAGAGCTGCTCAGAGACTTACAATTCTGCATTGAATAATAGACCACATGACCATAAGAGCATGAGATATTGCTATAGATTGAGGCCATTCAGCCCATTCCTTCTCTGTGAAACTGCCGTTTTGTCATAGTTGCTATGACTACTGAACATATCTTCTATACACTGACTGTATCAATCTTTGCAGTAATCAATCAGTTTCTATCAGATACCTCGCCTCCCATTCTTCTAAATTCCATCTAGTGCACACACTGCCGTTCATGACAAGCCACCATCCCCAGGATGGATCACCTCCAACGCCAGCTGATCTTTCCCCAGAGATAGTGTCCAAAATAATTCCCAATATTCCAAATGCCGTCTGACCATAGCCCATTACATTCTCAGCAGTATGTCTCCTCTCTTGTATTCTAGCTCCCTTGAAATGAATGCTAACATTGCATTTGCTTTCCTAACTGCCAAATGAACCTGCACAATAACCAGAACAGAGGACGAGTGCTTCAAAATCCTTTTGTCTTTCAGATTTAGTGGATCCTATTAGAACATAGTGTCTGTCTCCAGTCCGCCCAACGAAGTGCATAATCTCCCACCTTCCCGTATTGTTTGCCCACAGCCCTAAACTGTCCAAGCCTTTCTGCAGCCTTCCCACTTCATGAATATCGCCTGCCCATCCAACAATCACTGTATCATCTCCAAACTTAGCAAAAATGCCCTCACGTCCTTTAGAGCATAGAACATAGAAAGATACAGCGCAGTACAGGCCCTTTGGCCCTCGATGTTGCGCCGATCCAAGCCCACCTAAACTACACTAGCCCACTATTCTCCATATGCCTATCCAATGCCCGTTTAAATGCCCATAAAGAGGGAGAGTCCACCACTGCTACTGCAGGGCATTGCATGAACTCACGACTCGCTGTGTAAAGATTCTACCCCTAACATCTGTCCTATACCTACTACCCCTTAATTAAAAGCTATGCCCCTTCGTAATAGCTGACTCCATAAGTGTAAAAAGGTTCTCATGGTCAAGCCTATCTAAACGCCTAATCATCTTGTACACCTCTATCAAGTCACCCCTAAAACTTCTATTCTCTAATGAAAACAGCCCCAAGTGCCTCAACCTTTCCTCAGGTGGTTCATGTAAATGGCAGTTCATGACTCCCTAAGGACTCTCCACCATTGAAAAGGCACAGCACTCAAGGTGGTTGGCTCCATTCAGGTTCAAGCAGTGAGTTGACTGGAATTATACCTGTAACATCTTCACTCCCTGCACCACTGACACCCAGTAGGAGTACACACTGCCCACGATTTGTTGTGAATTACCCCGTTATGGTGACAAAGGACCTGATGGCGGACAATCCCATTCTAATGATGTCACTCTGTCTCAACACTAACTGTGTGCTGCTCACAACAACCAATGTCACTGTCTGTTGATGATGACGGAGGGTGGTGGTGGAGGGAATGTCTATGATGAATGACTTGTGACTGCCAGCGTGAAACCTGCCCGGACAGCCTCGGATGTACCTGTGACCGCTGCCACCACTGCAGACATGATATCTTCCTGCAGGTCAAGTCAAGGAAAGCGACAGGCCTGGAGAGTGTTCCTGGCTGAGCACTCAGATCCTGTGAGGACCAACTGGCAGAGGTGTTTACAAACATCTTCAGGTTCACCCTCCTGAAGCCGAAATCCCAACCTGCTTCCAGAAGACCACCATCATCCTTGTAAGTGAGAAAGCACATGCAACGTTCCTTAATGACTACCGCCCAGTGGCTATGACCTCAATAAACATGACGTGCTCTGCGACGCTGGTTATGGCCCACACCACCTTCACTCTCCCAGCCTGACCTGCTGTTCGATAATGTGCTGACTCAGGTAACGGGTCCACAACGGATGACATATACCTGCCCTGCCCTCATCCCTGGGACATCTGGACAACAAGGATACCTCCACCAGACTCCTGGTCATTGACTATAGCTCCACCTTCAACATCATTATCCCCTCCACGTTGATCTCAATACTCTGTGACCTTGATTACGGCTCCACCCTCTGCAACTGGATACCTGGTATCTGACACACAGACCACAATCTGTGAAGAAAGGTATCTGCACATTCTCCACAATAAAACACAACACTGGAATTCCTGGAGGATGTGTTCTCAGCCCCCTAAAGTATTCTCCCTGCACCTATAGCAGTATCCTCAGCCCACTACTGTACTCCCTGCATACCCACGGCTGTGTCCTCAGCCCCCGACTATACTCCATGTACACATACGGCTGTGTCCTCAGCCCCCGACTGTACTCCCTGTACACACATGGCTGTGCCCTCAGCCCCCTACTGTACTCCCTGTACACACACGGCTGTGTCCTCAGCCCCCTACTGTACTCCCTGTACACACACGGCTGTGTTGTAAAATTCCAAACAACGCCAGCTACATGTTCGCTGATGACATCACCAAGTCAGGAGGGATATCAAACAACGATGAGTCAGAATACAGAAAGGAGATCGAGGGCTTGATAATAACTTCTCTCTCAAATTCGGTGATATAAAGGAACTGATCATTGACTTCAGAAAGAAAGGAAAGGAACACGCCATCATCTACAGCAATGGTTGACGAAGTGCAGAGGATCAAATCCATCGGAGTGACAATAACTGACAACATACCCTGATCTTCCTGCATAGGTGTGACAGTCTAAAAGGTTCAACAATACCTCTTCTTCCTCAGTTGGCTCAGGAAATTCAGCATGCACTACTTTGACAGATACACCATTGATAGCATACTGTCTAGGTGCGTCACGGCTTCATATAGCATCGCTCTGCCCAGGACCATAAGAAACTACAAAAGGTTGGGTGCACAGACAATCTCCCAACCATTGACTCTATTTACACGGCTCGTTGCCGCAGAAAGGCTACCAACATCTAGAACATATAACATAGAACAATACAGCACAGAACAGGCCCTCCAGCCCACGATGTTGTGCCGACCATTGATCCTCAAGTATGCACCCTCAAATTTCTGTGACCATACGCATGTCCAGTTGTATTTTAAATGTCCCCAATGACCTTGCTTCCACAACTGCTGCTGGCAACGCATTCCATGCTCTCACAACTCTCTGTGTAAAGAACCAGCCTCTGACATCCCCTCTATACTTTCCTCCAACCAGCTTAAATCTATGACCTCTCGTGTTAATCATTTCTGCCCTGGGAAATAGTCTCTGCCTATCGACTCTATTTATACCTCTCATTATCTTGTATACCGAAATTAGGTCCCAACACTTCCTCCTTTTCTCCAAAGAAAAAAGTCCGAGCTCAGTCAGCCTCCCTTCATAAGATCAGCCCTCCAGTCCAGGCAGCATCCGAGTAAACCTCCTCTGAAACCTCTCCAAAGCATCCACATATTTCCTATAATAGGGCGACCAGTACTGGACGCAGTATTCCAAGTGCGATTTAATCAAAGTTTTATAGAGCTGCAACAACATCTCACGACTCTTAGCCTCAACCCCCCTGTTAATGAAAGCCAAAAGGCCACCTGCTTTCTGAACAACCCTGTCTGCTTGGGTGGCCATTTTAAGGAATCTATGTACCTGCACACCAAGATCCCTCTGTTCCTCCACACTGCCAAGAATCCTATCCTTAATCCTGTACTCAGGTCTCAAAATAGACCTTCCAAAATGCCTCACCTCGCATTTATCCAGGTTAAACTCTACTTAACACCTCTCAGCCCATCTCTGCATCCTGTCAAAGTCCCGCTGCAGCCGACAACAACCCTCTATACTGTCAACTACACCTCCAACCTTTGTGTCGTCTGCAAACTTGCCTACCCATCCTTCAATCCCCTCATCCAAGTTATTAATAAAAATTACAAACAGTAGAGTCCCAAGGACAGAGCCCTGTGGAACACCAGTCACACACTACTTCCAGGCAGAATATTTTCCTTCTACTACCACTCGCTGCTTTCTGTTGGCCAGTCAATTCTGTATCCAAACAGCTAAGTTCTCCTGTATCCCATTCCTCCTGACCTTCTGGTTGAGCCTACCATGGGGAACCTTATCAAATACCTTGCTGAAGTCCATATACACCACGTCCACAGCTCGACCCTCATCAACGTTACAATCATATCCTCAAATAACTCGCTAAGGTTTGTGAGGCATGACCTGCTCCTCACAAAGCCGTGTTGACTACATTTAATCAAGCCATGCTCTTCCAGATGGTCATAAGTCATATCCCTCAGAATCCTTTCTAATACCTTGCAGACGACAGACATGAGACTTACTGGTCTGTAATTGCCGGGGATTTCCCTATTTCCTTTTTTGAAGAGAGGAATTACATTTGCCTCTCTCCATCCTCAGGAATGACTCCAGTGGAGAGCGAGGTTGCAATGATCTTCACAAGTGGCGAAGCAATTGCATTTCTCGTTTCCCAAAGCAGCCGAGGAAAAACCTGGTCCGGGCCTGGCGATTTGCCAATCTTAATATTTGACAGAATTTTCAGCACATCAGCTTCCTCTATCTCTAGCCATTTCAGCATGCACACCTGCTCTTCAAAGGTTTCATTCACTACAAAGTTAGTTTCTTTCGGAGAGACAGAAGCTAAAAGCTCATTTAGGGCTTCCCCTACCAGTAATTAGATTAGATTAGATTACTTACAGTGTGGAAACAGGCCCTTCAGCCCAACAAGTCCACACCGACCCGCTGAAGCGCAACCCACCCATACCCCTACATGTACCCCTTTTTACCTAACACTACGGGCAATTTAGCATGGCGAATTCACCTCACCTGCACATCTTTGGACTGTGGGAGGAAACCGGAGCACCCGGAGGAAACCCACACAGACACGGGGAGAATGTGCAAACTCCACACAGTCAGTCGCCTGAGGCGGGAATTGAACCCGGGTCTCTGGCGCTGTGAGGCAGCAGTGCTAACCACTGTGCCACCGTGCCGTGCCACCTCCTCAGACTCCACACAGAAGTTCCCTATGGTATCCCTGATCGGCCCTACTATTTCTTTGACCATTCTGTTATTCCTCACATAAGTGAAAAATGCCTTTGTTTTCTCCCTAATCCGTTCTGCCATGCCTTTCTCGTGCCCTCTCCTGGCTCTCCTCAGACCATTTTTGAGCTCCTTCCCCGCCTGCCTGTAATCCTTTAGAGCTGATCTTGAGCCTAGCTTCCTCCACCTTATGTAAGCTACCTTCTTCCTTTTGACGAGAAGCTCCACTGCTATACCAGATTACTGAGGGAAGGGAGAGCAGAAATAGTTGGGGCATTTCCCGATATCTTTATAGCATCCTTGAACATAACTGAGGTCCCAAAAGACTGGAAAGTAGTTGTTTAAGAAGGGTAGCATGAATAATCCAGTTAATTATAGACCAGTGAGCCTGTCATCAGGGTTTGGGAGCTGCTAGAGAAGATACTGAGGGATAGGGTCTTTTCTCATTTGGATGAAAATGGTCTTATCAGTGATAGGCAAGATAGTAATGTGCAGAGAAGGTCATGTCTTACCCATTAATAGAATTCTTTGAGGAAGTTACAAAGTTGATTGATGAGGGAGGGGCTGTAGATGTCATGTACGTGGACTTCAGGAAGACTATTGATAAGTTTTCCCATGGTCGGGTTATGGAGAAAGTGAAGTTACATGGTGTCCAGGTTGTGATAGCTACATGGATAAAGAACCTGCTGGGCAACAGGGTACAGAGCGAAGTAGAGGAAGGCAGTTTCTCAAAATGGAGAACTGTGACCAGTGGTGCTCCATTTAAGATTTTTCCAGAAAGGTACATGAAAGGGCAGGGAGCAAAGGGATACAGACCCTTAGAAAATAGGCAACTGATTTAGATGGATGATCTGGATCGGCGCAGGTTTTGACTGCCGAATGACCTGTTCCGGTACTGGACGTTTCTTAGTTTTAACATTACCAAAGACCCATCTCATGCCTGTAAAGATCTCCCACAACTTCTGCCATCAGGCTAAAAGATACAGAAGCTTGAAAACACACATCAGCTGGTTCACTAACAGCTTCTTCCTGGCTGTTATTAGACTGATGAATGGACTCTCTAATCTCAGATAATGCTGATCTTGTTCATATTGATCTCACGTAGCGCATGCACTGTGCAGCGTAACCTTTCCGCATCTCAGACATGTTTTACAGCCACCGTTCTGTACATCCTTGCTTACTATGATCTACCTGGACATCTTGGTCCAGGTCAAAATAAATGCTCAAAATCTCCTTCCAGCTCCCACTAGTGGTCACTCCCAGGTCTCTCTGGTCCTCACCCCCAGCTTCCGCCATCACCCCCAGTTCCCTGTGATCTATCCCATGTCCCCGTGTCCTGTGTCTCTCACTGTTTCGCTGTCTGTTTACCTGTGTTTTCCTTTTCCCTGTCTTCTGTTTCTTTCTCTGAACCTATAATCTTCCCTACTCCCTGCCTACGTGACTGTTGGTTTTGTTGTTTTGTTTCCTTTCTCTCTTCGACTGACTGTCCATCTGTTTCCCTCGCTGTGTTCTCTCTCTCTCTCCTTCCCTTTGTTTCTGTCTCTTTCTCCTTCGTTATGATGGTGATGACTTCTCTATTCGCTTGACGCAGGTGATGGCTCATTGGTTCGATGTTGGCAATACAATTAACTCAACTGGGTTTTGGTATCGTGGATATAATTTAAATTTATCGGTTAAATTTCAAATGTTGTCAAAACAGCAACCAGAACGTGGGTATCCATTTAACAGCCAATTGTTACATCTAACTATTTTGAAACCGCCCGTCTCCCAGTGCTCTGCCAACTGACAATTCAAAGCATTCTATTCGGGTGCATAATGACCTGACATGGTAACTGTTCTGCCCAGAACCATAAGAAACTAGAGACGGTTGTGTGCACAGCACAGAAGATAATCACGGAAGATAATCTTTCGTCCATTTATACTTGCCATTGTCGCAGAAAGGCTGGCAACATCAAAGATCTCTCCCAAATCGGTACTGATCTCCTCTAACCTCTTCCAACAGGGAGTAGACACAGTGGCTTGAAAACATGGACCAGCATGCTCAGGAACACGTCCTTCCCTACCATTATTAGGCTGAAGAATTGACATCTCTCACTTTTCAAATAATAGTAATCTTGCTAATGTCGATTTTGCTTTGTCCACCTCCTGTGAAGCTGTAAACTTGTATGCCTCACTTTGTGTATGTACCCCACGATCTCTGTTTTCTTTTTACTATCATATGCCTACACTCCTCGCAAAACAAACATTGAACATTTGACTAAAATACATCAAATCAAATCAGATCAATCACGTGGACTACAGTGGCTCAATGTCTTCTCAAAGGCAACTGTGAAAATGAACTAATGCTGGCCCAGTCTGAGATACCCATATCCCGTTAACAAATATAAGAAGATGACCACACTCAGGGAAGACAGACAGGGGGAATCAAATCGCATTAAACATGATCTTAGATATATACAGGTTTCCCTCGCTATCTGTAAGTAGAGTGTTCCTATGAAACCGTAAAGTGCTGTTGCACTAATTTATATGGGAAAAAATTCGCCTTTCTTCGTAAAAGTGAAAATCCTCTTTGGATTTCTTTTGGTTAGCGAAAAAAAGTACTAATGTAGTTCATTCGGAAAGGGAAGTGGCGAAAAGTGAACTTTTGAAAAGCGAGGAATACCTGTATTTAAATGGGCGTGATATTCAGGAAGATGGGAATGACGAAAAATAAATGAGGTGAATCTCACATTTTATTTCCAGCCCAGCTGACCACCATTCTCTTGGTTTGCTCTTTTTCTTCTATATCCCTCTTCCTCTATTGATTCCTCATTCCCTTCATAGCAGACTTCCCTGTCAACGGTATTAATCACACTCTTTTCCACCTGCCGTCAGTTCTGGAAAGATCCCCAGCACTTTGTATTCGTTTCTTTGCATTTCCTTGTATAATGTCAGATTTTCAGCATCATCCTTTATTTAATTTCACCTTCAATTTTATTATTTCGTGGGATAGCATTTGGTGACCATCCCGAATTGCCCTGACTCTGACGCCATTCCACAAACTAACATAAAGTAAAGCACTGTCATGGGTCTGAAGTCTCAGTTAACCCAGACCGGGTAATAATATTAGATTTCTTTACCGAAGGTGGTCAGTGAGACAGGAAGTTTTTCAGACAAAATGTTGCTTTTATGGGTTTTTTTTTTGTGAAATTCACTTTTATTCCAATTCTTATCATTCTTATTTAAGTTATGTCATCAGCTGTGGTGGAACTGAAACAAATCACTTGAAATAATATCTTTCCTTTAATAAGCTTTGCTTCTGAATTATATCCAGCGACATTCTTACATTCATACATTGTCCTAATCATGAAGTAACTTCCGAGACAAGAACAATTTTATGATTGAAATATTTGTAATCGGAAAAGTGGTCAGCAGAGAGTTCGAAACATTAAGTATGATTTTTACCAAAGTGTAGGCAATGGTTTGTTCAGCAAAAGCACTGACGCAGAGATGGAGATTGGGGATATTAGGAGTTGGTAGTGGACAGGTTTGGTGACTGAGAGAACAGGAGACATAAATCAGTTCAGGGCAAAAAGGGATCTCGGTGCTGTGCACAGTTTTGTTCTCAGATGTTTGTGAGGGAGTGATCTGCAATTCATGGGTAATGAATGGAGACTGCAATCGAAACTGAAGACAATAGTTTCTTTCTCTGACAAATATCGATAACAGAAATTGCAACGAAATTCAAACTTGTTTGTGGGATTAATGAATGGACGAGGTAGAGACACCAACAATAGCGAGAATAGGATAGTAGCACACCCTCCACCCCGCCCAGAATAATAATCAGCACCATGGATATCTGATATGGTAGAAATTCCCAATAGGGGGAAATCTTGAAAAGACTCAAGAAAAACCTCCTCTCCATTGTTGTAATCTTCCAGTCCGCTATTCTCAGATTCAGATCTCTCTTCTCTCTGTCCACACAGCAGTTGATCTCTGTTAGTGTTGGAGCTGATGCATCTGCTACCACAGTGGGATAGCGCACTGAATGAAGCTCCTCAACAATAGGAGAGGGAAACCGTCCCGTGACAGAGTTACATTGCACGGAGACTGACATCAATCACAGTCACGGAGCAAACAGTCCCAGCTTTCAATACAGCATATTCAGTTCACAATATATCTGGACTGGACTAAATGTTGACATAACTGGCTATTGGTCACATCTCCCATCACCAATTGCTCTAGTGAAGTCAGTTGTGAGGGAGAATGATGGATGTTATCTTTTCATAGGCTAGATGATCCTGCTCTGTTGTCCGTTTACGATGCTGTAACCATCTCTCCCCAAATCCCTCCACCCCCAAAAAGAATCACAATCAGGATGTTGTTACTGTGCTGATCTCTCCTCCACGGGAACAAACACCAGCCAACAGTCTGTCACTGGGTACAGTCGCCCTGAATATAGACAGGAAGTGTGGACTTCTCTGAATGTTCCTCTCCCTGCTTTAATAAGGCAACTTTGGAACTTCCATAGAGAATATGCTTCAGTAAATTGTTTATACATACCGACAAACTTCTAAATGCAGTTTTATTTGCTGGAAACCATATTCTTTACTCATTTTGGCCTCAGCTCAAAACCAAAAGTGATAATTACAATGAACGTATTCATTTAGACTTATGAATTAATAATTCATGTTCGAATGAACATGATATTGTCTGGGAGATAGTGCGGAATGGGGGTAGTGGCTGTGGAGACAGCATGGGGAGTACAATAATATTCCCCAGTCATTATCACTCTCTCTGACAGACAGAATTAAATCTAATGCACAACAAGGAAAAAGCCAACATTTGGGAGATGCAATGCTGAATGACAATGTGAACTAAACAGGATAATATTAAATGTGATAAAGTGGACTATATTTTATATGCACACCATTTAATCATTGGGAATACAGATTGAGTAGGATCACTGGGCTAGAACATTAACTTTGATTTCTCTTCACAGATACTGTCAGACCTGCTGAGCTTGCCCTCTAAGTTCTGTTTTTTTTTTGGTTGAGTTGGATCATATTGTTCATATCTGGCCGGATACTTAAAATTAAAAGCTGACGCTAATAACAAAATGTGGAGGGCTATGGGGACAGTACGGGAGACTAACAATAGAGAGATTGTCATTCCAAGCTGGAAGAGACAATGGGCTGAGTTTTCTCCACATTTGCTGTAAATGATTCTGTGATATGTAATCAAAGCGTTTGGAGAGTTAGTAGACAAACTCGTTCAACGAAGCGTGTTCCATAATCAATAACCTATTCCTATTATCTCATGAAATTTCATCTGCCTCTAAAATGTCTTTTCAAACAAAGTGTAGTTCCTGAGATTTACAGCATGATCAGAAAAATATTCTTTTATCCTTTTAATCTTAAAGAAGAAACAGATTTCGGCCGTAACACAGGTGTCACGGACACACCTACTATAATAGGAACAGGAAAGGACTAGATTGTCCATATGTAACCAAATTCAGCATGTAGCCCTGTCAAGAAACATGGAATACAGTGATACGGAAACATGAAATACAAGCAGAAAATGATGGTAGAAGCGCAACAGATGAGGAAGTATCTGCAGAGAGAAACAGAGTTAACATATCGAATATGATGTGACACTGTTCAGAAAAAAGTCATATTGAAATCAAAGGTAATTCTGTGCATCTCTGCTCAGAGGGTGCCAGACCAGTTGAGTTGCCCTCTATCGATTTCTTGTCTTTCTGAACTGTGACAAATTGACTGATCTGAACGATAGAAACAAAGCTACGATCTCAGTTGAAACTCGAGTTTTTTTTTTAATGGGCATTAAATGAGAAATTACAAAGTTCCTATGTTTGACAGAGCTCTAACTATCCATGACGTATTGCATTGTGACACAAAAACATTGTGAGACATTGTTGAAACAAACTCCGAAGTTGCAGTAAAAGGTCTGCAGCAGCTGTGCAGAGAAATCAGAATTAACGTTTCTAGTTCAGTGGCCCTTCCTCAGAACGGATGGTAGCCCTGAAAATGTTGATTAATATATAGAAGAGGTCGAATAGTAGTTAACAATAGGGGGTGAGTACTGGAAGGCTACGTGAGGACGAGGCCTGGTGAACTTCAAGAGTTCAGTCACTAAAATTATTGAACATTATTTTGAGTCTGAATGGCTGCAGGATCCGCCCGTGGAAAATGAGGTGTTGTTCTTCCAGCTTACGTTGAAATGTCCTGGAACACTGCAGCAAGCCTGACACAGAGATATTGGCTAGGCAACAGGATGGGGTATTAAACTGGCAGGCAACTGGAAACTCAGGGTCTTTTACATAGGTACAAATTGATTATTCTGTGAAGTGGTCACCCAGTCGACCTTTAGTTTCCCCACTGTAGAGCAGGTCACAATGTGAGCAGCGTATGTAGTAGACTGGATTGTGGGAAATGTTGGTAGGATGCTGCTTCACCTGAAGGTATGTTTGGCCCTTGGATAGTGACGAGGGAAGAGGCAAATGGGAATGTGTAACACCTCCGGCAGGAGAAAGTGTAGTGGAACTGTTTTGGGGGTGGGGGAGGTGGGAGGAGGTTGTGTGCAGTGAATAACGGTGGACCAGGGTGTCCTGGCAGAAATGGTCACTTCAGAAGGTAGAAAAGGGAGAGGAAGCAAATATGTGTCTGGTGGTGGCATCTCGCTGGAGGTGGGGAAATGCAGACTGATGATATTCTGCATGTGAATGCTGGTGGGATGGTAGGTAAGGACAATGGGAGCTCTAACGCTGTTGCAGGAGGGAGGAGAGAGCGTGAGGGTAGAAATGTAGCAGGTGGGTCAAACTAGTTGGGGGCCCTGTCGACAACAGTGATAAGGAATTCTCGGTTGAGGAAGAAGGACATTTCAGAGGCCACATTTCTGAAGTTGACATCATCAGACGCAAAGCGGTGGAGATGGAGGAACTGGGGGAATGGAATACAGCCTTTGCAGGGAACAGGATATGAGGATGTATACCCCAGGTAGCTGTGGGAGTCGGTATGTTAATACTGGATATCAGTGACCAGTCTATCCCCAGAAATAGAAGCAGAGATGTCGAGAAAAGGAAAGGAAGAGTCAGACATAAATCAGGTAAAAGTGAGGGAGGGGTGCAAATTGGAAATGAAAAACTTTTCCATTTCTGGATAAGAGAGAGGAGCAGCAGCTATGATATCATCTATGTACCGGAGAAAGAGTTGTGGATGGGGGCTGGAATAGAACTGGAACAAGGAATGGTCTACGTACCCCATGAAGGAACAGGTATAACTTGGGCCCACGTGTGTATCCATAAACCCCCTCTGTATGTCAGGAGCAGGCTGAAGCAATGGGTCTGCCCAGGCAGTTCTGTTTGTGGACTTTCAGGAGAATATTAAAGCGAGCTCTGCTATCAGAGGACCATCAGCTTCGGTACTGTTAGGTGGGGGCGAGTGGGGGGGTGGGGGGGGGGGCGAGTGGGTGGAAATCTCCAGATGAAATGGGGTCAGATTTAGTTAATAAAATGATCTGATGTGCCATGGTAGGGTTATTGACCAGCAGGTGATATTTGGAGGTATCTGAGAGCTGGCACTCAGCCTCTGAAATGTAGAGTTGAGTCCACCACCCTTATCGACACAGGCTGAATAACACAGTCAGGGTTGGATCGAAGCATACAGCGTACACTCTGTTCAGAGGGTGATAGGGTGGACAGGATGAGGGGGATACAGAGAAATTAAGTGCACGAGTGTCACGTGGAAAGTTCTCAATGAACAGATTGAGTTCAAGTAAACACCAGAGGTATGTGTCCAGGTGGAGGGAGAGTGTTAGAACTGGGCGAAGGGTCTGTGTGATGTGGAGTGGACTCTTGCCAAAAGAAATGGACACCTAGGAGAAGACGGTGGAAGAGGAGTTCAACATTATGTCGCTCCTGAAATTCGTTAAAGTGGGGGCACAGCAGGATAAAGCTGAGACCTTATCTGAGTACAGAACATTCAGCATTAGAGCGTGGAAGTTTAGAAACGTTCCAGAGGCTCATAGGCATCTCTAAGTTTTAAATCTTGTGGACCTCGGATATCTGGCCAGCATAGCTAATGAGCTGGAGAATGAGGTAGAATTGGGGAATGTTGCAGCCTTGAGCTAATGTGATGAGATGCTGTTGGACAGAGAAAATATGGATCTCAGTGGAACTGACATCGCACGATCAGTCCTCAGAAAGTAACTGATTCAAAATAATCGGAATCATTTTCTTATTGTAATCCTCTGATTTCATTGGGGTGACATTCAACCAGCAAGGTCTTACTTTTCTGAGACTTTTGACCAAACTGTGAAAACAGATGTATCTTGATGTTATTAATAAGACAAATCCATCCATGGTTTTGGAAGACACTAGCAAGGACAGAGTTTATTTGTCAATCCCAATAGCTCTAGGGAAGCTGTCATTTTTCATTGAGGAAATTTCCAGCACAGAATTTCCTCTGAGTCCCATTAACCACAGTTTGCTGAGGGTTCATGATGCTACATGAGACAAATAATACTTTTATGCAAGGGAAGTTACTCTGATCTCACTTCAAATGACATTTGAAAACCAGTTAAAATAGTAACGAGCGAAATGATCGAACACGGCTTGTTTGGACAATGTGGTCAATGCCCTCACAACGTTTAAGGAAAAACTGATGCATGGACTTCTGATTCTGAGGAAAGGTTTGTCCTATTTGTGATGTGGCTGTTTGCTTAAGTGCTGTGATACCGAAAGAGAAATAAAGTTCCACTATGTGGGGGAGAACCATCCTTTTCATGTTATATTGGATAATGACAGACATACACTACTGTCTGTTCCTATTGGACATTGCAAATCCCAATTTCATCATTGACTGATGACCAATAGCAGCACCAAACCTGCAGCTCCCATCACCCCAGTTGGAAAGCAAAAATGACAACGGATGGCCAGTGGAAGTGGGAGTAACGAGGGGACTGGCGTAACTTATAGTGGGAGTGGGAGAAGAAGGACGTGAAAAGATATCATCAGTGAAAGAGTATGTAGCAGCAGAAGGGGTAATGCAAGGGAAGTAGGAGTGTAAAAAAGAGTAGGAAGGCGGAGGAAGAATTGCTGATGAAGTTTTAGTGACTGGGAAAAACTTGCTTTAGCAAAAGTGAGGTTGGGTGAAAAATATCTCTTTCAGGAAAATTGGGATCTGGTTCCATTGAAAATTATGATTTGATGTACTTCTTTTTCTATCACTTGATTTTTGTTCAGATTGCACATTCACTCTGTATTTCTGCATCTCCATCAATTGCAGATGACATGTTTTTTTCCCACTGGTGTGGTGTCTCAACATTTTTGATTTTCTTTAAACAGTATGCGTTTGCTTCCAAGTCAAGGTAGACATGAGCATATGATTTTATCTGCTGCAGTTTGTCCATAACGTAGAAGTTAATTGAGTATTTATCAAAAGGCGAATGTTCCAGTGTAAGGTGCCAAACCATAGTTCATTCTAAATTAGGTACAGACTTTATGAATAAGACATGCTGAGGGGCAGAGTTTAAAAGGTGAATTCAACTCTGTGTCGAAAATGCATTTTGCAGCTCCCTCACAATAGGTGTTAACTACATCACTTTGTAAATTCCTCAAAATAGGAATAGCAAGAGACTGTAATTCTTAATTCTTCGTCTGTGAATAACATCTGGAGAATAGGAAGGAAATCAAGGTTTGTTTGTGATAATCATAAATGATGATGGTGAGAATGTGGAAGCTGGATAGCCGTGGAATGATAACTAATGTTGGGGATGACACAAAGATTAAATGGGTTCACAGTGAGGAGGAAATGGTTAGTCTAAGGACGATATTAACAGATGATTTCTATATCCAGATTAATGGCCGATGAAGTTTAACAATGATAAATGTGAGAATATGCACATCTGAATTAACAAGAAAAGTGAGTGCTCGAACTGTCTAGGGCGAGGGCTAAATTTGATCCTTTTTTCATTGCAGCAGGGAAGGTTGAGGAGGGAACCTGGTACAGGTGTACAAGAGCATAAGGAGAATGGAGATGATGAACAGACAGCAGCTGTTTCCCTTAATTTAAGGGTCAAAAACAAAGGGATACATACTTAAAGTGAAAGGCAGGGGATTGAGAGAGGATTTGTGAGTCTATTTTGAACTGAGAGGGTGACACAGACATAGAATATAAAATCCCTACGGTGTGGAAATAGGCTCTTTTGCCCAACAAATCCACACTGACCCTCCAAAGAGGAATCCACTTAAACATTTTCCTCCTATATTTACCCCTGACGAATGCACCTAACCTACACGTCCATGAAAACTATGGGCAATTATGCATGGTCAATTCACCTCAGCTGCAAATCATTGGATTGTGGGAGGAAAGAACTGAAAAATGTGTCACTGGAAAAGCGCAGCAGGTCAGACAGCATCCAAGGAGCAGGAGAATCGACATTTCGGGCATAAGTCTTTCTTCAGGAAACCTTCGGGAAACCTGAAGAAGGGCTTATGCCTGAAACGTCGATTCTCCTGCTCCTTGGATGCTGCCTGACCTGCTGCGCTTTTCCAGCAACACCTTTTTTTAGCTCTGATCTCCAGGATCTGCAGTCCTCACTTTCTCCTTGTCGGAGGAAACCGGAGTACCTAGCTGAAACCACGCAGACACAGGGAGAATGCGCAAAATCCATACAGGCAGTCACCCGAGGCTGGAATCAAACCAAGGTCCCACGCGCTCGAAGGCAGGAGTGCTAAACACGGATCCGCCGTTCTGCCCCTGGTGACATGTGTCTGGAATGCATTGCCTCGTCAAAGTGGCGTACTTCCTCATCAGTAGGTAACAAATTAGTGTTGGTATCATGTCTTTTATGGCTAGTTGATGTTCATATATCCTGGTGACCAGTTTTCTGTTTGTTTTCTGTTGTAGTGTTTGTTATCGTTCTTGCAAGGCTTATTGTTCCTGGAGCAGAACAGACAAATATGTGAATTTATTGCAGTGTTCAAAAGTATGAAAAAATTTGCAGAGTAGAAAAGAATACTCTATTAGTTTGCATTACAACAGCAAGGAAATCCATATTCAAGGTTGGGAAAGTTGTGGGTGTAGATTCAAAAGAGAACTGGACATATATTTGGAAATTATGAATTTAACGGGTATTAGAGAGAGGGCTGGCAAATGGGAGGTGCTTGGGGGACATTTTTGGAGCTGATTCACACATAATGGCCAATGGCCTCCTCCTGTACTTTAAAGGGAGACCGTGTAAATGAGCTGGAGCTGGTCGACACGGTCGCTCAGTGGTTAGCACTGCTCCCTCAAAGCACCAGGGACCAGGTTTCAAAACCTGCCTCGGTCTGTGTGGGTTTCCTCTGGGTGTTGTGGGTTCCACCCACAGTCCAAAGATGTGCAGGGTAGGTGAATTGGTCATGCTAAACTGCCCATAGCGTTGGGTGTAGGGGAGTGGGTATGGGTGGGCTGCTCTTCAGTGGGTCGGTGCTGACTTGTTGGACCAAAGGGCCTATTTCCACACTGTAGGTAATCTAATCTAGGATGCAGTCAGGGTCATCCGAGATACTGAGAATTTCATAGATAAGTGCTTTAGTGTGGTGGCCACACCCAAGACACGCCCCTAGTTATGTTCCTTTAATGTCTGTAATATTCCAGTATAACGTTAATCGCCCTGAGTTCATTAGCCTTACCTGTCAATCCTGTTGTATTTAAATAAACACAATTTAATCCAACTGGCGTTCCTTGCTTCCTGTCATGCTCCAGGCAGAGAGTAGATGGGCGACCACCGGGAATGGCAAAGGGAGATGGCAAGGAGTGCAGGAATCCCCTGTGGACATTCCTCTCGAAAACAAGTAGACCATTTTGGATTGTTGGGAGCGATGTGCGTTCAGGGGAAAGCAGCAGTAGCCAGGTTGGTCGTACTACCACTGGCTCTGGGGCAGAGCGGGAAAGAATAAATGTAAACAGGACGTTAAAGATAGGAGGGTCGATTGTTATTGGGACAGATCGGAAATTCTGTGGTCACAAACGGGAATCCAGGATGGTGGGTTACCTCCCAGGTGCTAGGGTCAAGGATGTCTCCAAGTGGCTGCAGAACATTCTCAAGGGGGAGGGTGAGTAGCCAGAAATCATTATGCACGTTAGCACAAATGATACCCGTAGAAATAGGGACGAGGTCCTACTGTGTGATGGTAGAGAGCTAGGAGAAACATTTAAAAAAAAAAATCCCTCCTGAGAGGGAGATTACCGTCAGAGACTTGCACTGGACGGGGGCCAATATCTTGGCGGCCAGTTTTGCTCGTGTTACAAGGGAGTGTTTAAAATAGATTGGCAGGGGGTGTTATCCTCAAGAGCAGGGAGGCAAGTGCGAGGCTGGAAGGAGATACAGTAATCAGAAATCAGTGAGATTAGGCTGGAAAATGACAGAGAGAAAGTACTGCCTTTTGGACTAAATTGCATCAATTTCAATGCAAGAACGCCTACAGTTAAGGCCGGGAACTCAGGACGTGGATAGGTAGGTGAGTCTGCTAAATTGTAGCCATTACAGAAACATGGCTAAGTGATGGATAGGACTGACAGCTTTATGTGCCAAGGTACAGGTGCATTAGGTGAGACAGAGATGGCGGAAGGAGGAGAGGGGAGTTGCATTTCTGATTAAGGGGAGTACAACAGCAGTAATCAGAGATAAAATAACTGATGGATCACTCAGTGAGGCTTTGTGGGTGGAGGTAAGAAATAGAAAGGGGATGGTGACATCTGTTATACGATCAGAGGTGGGGATGTTCTGTGAAGATTATATAATGTTCAGAACAATGAGTCAACTCCAAAGGTATTAAAGTATCAAACCTGGACAACATTCAACCTTGTGCTGTTAATGTATAGGTAACATTAATCAAAAGTACTGCTGGGCACTAAACATTTCCATGGTTAAAAAGAAGGAACCCCTACAGCAACTCTAGCTGGTTTCACAGTAATATAAGAAAGCCATTCAGCCCATCAAAACTATTGGATAAAAACAGGTGCAACGCATTCCCTCTCACATGCCTATTCCACAAGAAGACAATTAAAAAAATACAGCAGCTATTGGAATCCAAAATAGACACGCAGGAGGCTGGAAAAATAGAATAAGCAAGGCAGCGTCAAGACGAGAAGAAGTCAACGCCTAGGATATAACCCTTCGCCAGGACTGTGGTTAGGGGTAAGGGGGTCTATAGTTATAGGGGTGGGTGATGGAGGAGGAGGCAGAGTGGCGAGATGGGCATAAGAGAACACAGATAAAGGGTATCAGCCAGTTTGTGATGGGAGAACTGAATCCAATTGGTAGCTGGATCAAGTGTTGATCAGAGGAAGGCAAGGAGGGGGAGGCCCTGGAACGGAATCGTAGGATTAGAAGGGACTTTATTTTAAATTGGAGAATTCAATGTTGATTCCCCGGGGTATAGGCTGCACAGGTGACATATGAGGTCTTGCTCCTCCAATTTATGTTTGGTTCATTGTGGCAATGGAGGAGGTCAAGGATGTCCATGTCAGAAAGGGATGAGGGGGTCAGAATTGAAGTACGAAGCGAAAGGGAGGTCAGGTCGGCCCTTAGAAGCCTGACTGCAATACTCAGCAAATCATTCACTTCATTTACATTTGGTCTTCCTGATGCAGTGAAGACCACATCGGGTGCACCAGATGCAGTAAACTAGGTTTGGATCCCACCACCTGGCACAACTCCCACAAGACTGTCCCCTTCGTTATCCTGCCACACTCCCCACCAATCTCCCCCAAAACCCCCAGGTACCTTCTCCTGCAACTGCAAAAGATGCATCACCTGTTGGCACAAGACCTCCTCCACCTCCTTATAGGGCTTCAAACTGTACTGGCAGGTCAGACAGAGGTTCACCTGCCTCTTTTCCAACCGTTTACTGCATCAGATGCTCCAGATCTGGTCTTTTCTACATTGGGACGACCGAACATAAACTAAGGGCATATTTCATTGAGCATCCCAGCCGGGCCTGCAGGGGCCAACCTGACCTCCCAGTCACCGTCCATTTGAATTCCCCTTCCAACTCCCTTTCTGACATAACCATCTTTGGCCTCCTTTGTTGCCTTGGTGAGGCAGACCGCAAATTGGAGGAACAACCACTCATCTGCCTGGCAAGCCTACCACCTGGAAGATGTAACATTGAGTTCTCCAATTTGAAATACCCTTACTACCCATGCCCTTACTCCATTTTCTGCCCATACATCTCCCTTACATTTCACCTAACGACTCCGCCTTCCAGGTCCCAACTGAATTCATCTTTCCCATCGTCCAACAAGGTTGCATCCACCACTTGTGTCCATGTATCCGTACCTCCCCATCCCGCTGCTCTCCCCACCCCAACTGCTCCCTTCCCTCTTTATCTGCAGCTCCCACTACCTCCCACTCCCAGTCCTGAAGAACTGTTATACCTTAAATTTTGACTTTCATACCTCATGATGCTGCCTGGCTTGCTGTGTTCTTCCCGCCTCCCGTTTGTCTCCTATAATTCAGGAAGATAGAGTCGAGTCAGCACAACATGCTGGTAGGCAGGAACCATGGGATGCCCATTGAAGTCCTTGAACCTCTGTCCTCAGGCCAGGGTGAAGATATTTAGTCCCTCGAGACACTGACTCATGAGCAGAAGAGGCCATTCAGGTCCCTCCTAACTGTTACACTGAAATACGAGGATGTCATTGATCCTGCAACACGACAAACCAATGAAGCATAGGCTGCAAAGACAGACTGCTCCATGTTTTTCCTCCTTGCTCCATTGCTATTGCTACACATGTGGTATGTTAAAATGGTTTGCTGACCACGAGGAGGGAAAGTGATTAGTTTGTACTAAGTCCCAAGGAGGCATCTTCCAGATATCATGGACTAGGCTAGACCACTCAGAGCATTCTTAAGCAGACAGCCCAGAGCATAACTTTGAAATTTATGTCTCTAAGTGTACAATGAAAATTACCCAGAGTACTTTAACTAGGTTGACTACCAGATTTTAAAACAGAAAAAAACTTTATTTATAAATTTACACAATGAAACACAAAGAGCAGAATAAAGAACCCTAACAGAATTCAATCTATTCAGCTAGACTTAATTATACTATTCTGAATATACACAACAGTCCCAATAAGCAAACTCTCAATAAAAAACAGTATAAATGGAACACATGCTTCCAGGTTGAAGTTGAAGGTCAGGAAAGAGAAACAATTTCCACGTAGCTCCCTGTTGAACTTCCCACTACAATATTCAGCTGAAAACTGCTCAGTTCATCTCAGCTAGTTCAGCTAAAAGAGCTCACCACTCCCTCGTTTATTATACAGATCACTTATAAAGTACGGCCACTTTGGCCTGAAGTCTCAACTATTTACATTTTATGGCAATAGTCCCTCAGGAATGCATATCTCCTCCTCCCTCAGCATTACAGACTGAGAAGATCCTGTGCCCCTTAATATTGGAACCTCCTTACCAATTACTCCTGGCCTATGTGAATCAACTTCACCCTTGCATGTATATTTGTTAAGCAGATCTGGCACGTCTTCCTTGATCAACTTCTGCTCATCCTGTACACTCTGAGGCAGTTGTCTACCTTCCCTTGTGTTTTTTGTTACTTTCCAACAAAACTCCCAGGCTTGGCTGGTTTTCCTACATCTGGTTTTGTCCTAGCCCACCAACACTGTGAATTTGTGTCGTCCACTTTATTACAATGAAAGCACCGGAGCCTTTGAACTTCTTTGTCCCCATCAAGGGTTTCTTTTTTGACCCTGTGGTAAATTATCCTAATGATCTTCACTGTGATCTACTTTCCCTTTCCATGTGAGGATATATCTTTGCTTTAATTTGTATTCCGCTTGGACTGAAATAGAGTCTGCAAGCCAAGTCGAGTTTATGGACCAGTTCATAATCATCGGCCACGTCAGCTGCTAACCTTGATGTTATCATTCTCTGCTCTTCCACAGGAGTTCGCATTACTTCAGGCAGCGAATTTTTGAATTAATCCAAAATGCTTTCCTCTCTAAGGGCATCATAGGTTTGCTTGATTTTTAAAGCTCTTATCCATCTTTCGAAATTACTCTGTTTGATCCATCCATTCAAACTTAACCGAGGTTTGACCAGAATCCCTCCTTAGATTCCTGAAAGGTTGTCTGTAACCTT
>NC_057717.1:24582310-24589173 GCF_004010195.1 Chiloscyllium plagiosum | reverse complement strand
ATGGCCAATTTAGCATGGTCTGCACACTTTTGGACTGTGGGAGGAAACCGGAGCACCCGGAGGAATTCCACGCAGACACGGGGAGAATGTACAAACTCCAGACAGTCAGTCGCCTAAGGCGGGAATTGAACGCGGGTCTCTGGCGCTGTGAGGCAGCAGTGCTAACCACTGTGCCACCGTGCCGCCCACTATGAAGCAAAGCTTTACTAACGGCAACATCAGTATTGCCAGTGGAGACGGTTGGAGATGCTGAGAAGGTGATGGCCGAGTTGTATTGTCTCTGGAATATTAATCCCGAGCTGTATTGTCTCTGGGATCCTGGTGATGACCCAGACCCCGGATTCGAATCCCACCACAGCAAATGTTGGAATTTGAATTCAATAGAATATCAAGAATTAAGAATCAAGTAAAACAATGAAAACATTGTCAATTGTCGTACCTGGCACCGTCATTCCCTTCAGGGAAGGAAATCTACCATCATCACCTGGTCAGGCCTACGTGTGACTACAGACCCACAGCAATGTGGTTAACACTCAGTTGCAGTTTGAAATGGCCAAGCCAGCCACTCAGTTATATCACTCACTATAAACTCTCAAAGAAATGTAACCAGTCAGAAGTAAGTACTGACTACTCACAGCCCACAGACACTGGTTCATGTTGACCAGTGTCAAAACCTTGTCAAGGACAAGGAAGAAAGGGCAATACTGTCTCTGCATCCATCAATGAACAAAAGTTGATTATTACACTCAATGAAGACATTTAAAAGGACATAACTCACTATAAACAGTGACTTTGATGCATACTCTTCATGGTCAGGATTTTCAGCAATATGGGAACAGGAGAAAAATAAATAAGATTAATCTCGTTTATTTTATTTCCATACCAGCTGATCATCAACAATCCCTTTGTTTGCTTCTTTCTCTCTCTCTCTCTTTCTCAATCTGTTCAACACAGTCCTTCTCCCCCTCACAACAGATATCACTGTACAAACATCAATTACACTATTTCCCAGCTGTGTTCCGTTCTGATGTGTGGCCATTGGATATAAAATGCCAATTCTGTTTCTCTCCCGACCCGAGGCTTCCAAATCTGCTCAGGTTTTTTGGCACTTTCACTTTCTTTTTGTTTCCAATCTCGAGCATCATTATTTGTTTTATTTAACCTTTAATGTTGTTATTACATGGGATGTCCGGATCACTGACAGGGGCATCATTTGTTGACCTCACTAAATACCCTTTACTGTGAAGTCATTCTTTCAGACATTATACAGCCAAGCACATTGCTGTTGGTCTGATGTCAGTTTTCAGCCAGACCAGCTAATAATGCTGGATTTCTTTACCAAAGGAGATCATTGAGATAGATAAACGTATTGCTAAAGTGCTGGTGATGTTATGGAAGATATTAGTGAATTTCGCTTTTATTTCCAATTTCTGTCATTTGGATTCACGTTCTGACGTCATCTGTGGTAGTATGTGAAACAGTGTCTTTCGTGTAATAGCCTGTGCCTCTGAATTACATGGCCAGCAACATTACGATTCTAACTCAGTTTCGGTATCAAGAATTTGCTTTAGAGACCCGAACAAGGTTGTAATGGAAATATTTGCAACTGAAAGTGTGCTTAGAAGAGAACTAGAAACATGAAATCTGAATGTTTGCAAGGCAGAGATAATAGTTTATTTAGCAACAGCACTGAAGCCAAGGTCGGGATTGGGGATATTATGGAGCGGGTAGTGGATATGTTTATTGATGGAGAGAATAGCGAGAAATAAAACAATTCCGGGCAAAATGGGAAATCATTATTGTGAACGTTCTTGTTCTCAGATGTTTGTGAGAATGGAGGTCGGGGGTAGGGGGGCTGTGGGGGCAGTGGTGGAATTCTGGTGATGAGTGGAGTGTGCAATTGAAACTGAAAACATTAGTTTCTGTATTTGCAAAATATAGATAACAGAAATAGCAATGAAGTTCACCATGGTTTATGAGATTAATACTTGGATAAAGATGGGAAGACTTACCAGGTACGCCAACAGTAGCGAGCACGGGATAGTAACCTGCCTGAATAATCAACAGTACACCTAATATCCACCACAGTAATGTTGTCCAAGGCGCGTAGAGATAGTAAATACCCCAGGATATAGTCCTGTCCATTGTTGTAACATTCTAGTCTAAGGTTCTCAGATTCTGATACATTATTGTAAAATTCCTGTCCATGGTTCACTGATTCTGATCTCTCCTCTCCCTGTCTTTATAGCTGTTGATCACTGTTAGTCTCGGAGTTCATGCATCAGCTGCTGCAATGGAATACACATTGAAAGAATACCCTTACTAATAGGAGAGGGAAATCCTGCAGGGACATAATTAGAATCCATGCAGACTGACATCAATCATAGTCACTGAACAAACAGTTCTAGTTAACCCCTTTAGGTATGGTAACTGGACTGGATTGAATGCTGACATCACTGGCGATTGGTCGCATTTCCTATCATGAATTGTTTTTATGAAGTCAGTTGTGAGGGAGAATGATGGATGCTTTCTTAGTGCAGGCTAGATCATTCTGCTGTGTTGTTTATTTGCAATTCTGTAACCACCTGAACCCCACATCCCTGCCCCCACCTAAAAAACACAATCAAGACGTTGCTACGGTGCTTATCTCTTCTCCACTAGAACAGGCACCAACCAATAGATTTCCAGTGGACATATTTGCACTCCAATACACAAGAAGTGTGGATTTGCCTGGGCATTTCTCTCGTTGCATAAATAATGCAATTTTGTATCTTCAACACACAATGCGTTTCTGCACTGTTTTATATAAATTCATAAACACATTAATACACTTTATTGGCTTCATTCAGTAAGTCTTACATTTTTTAAATTCAATCCAAAGCCAAATGTGACGTGTTGTCACAAAGCCGACCCTTTACAAGGTTTTGTTGTCCTTGATTTTCTTTTCCCAGAGGCGTTGTAACTGATCCAAGTTTCCAACATGCCTGAATTTTGAATGTTTCACTGGGGGCCATTTTGTTTATACCTCACAGATAATTCCTCAGGCAGAAGGCTTTCAAGTCTTTAAAGTAAAACTGACACAGTGAAGGGCGCGTCGCCAGCTCTCTGGTTGCGCAGGTTAGTTCAGTTCAGTGGTTAGTTGAGTCAGTGTCACTGTTGAAACTGGACGCTATCCCTCTCCTTCTGCCCTTCCGCTTTCGTAACATTAACCGTTTTGAGTCATTTTTACTCTTTATGCTAAGAGGTTTGTTTTTGGGGATTGTTGCATGTACTTTGGAACAGCATCCTTCAGTGGGGATAGCCTGTTCGGGTTCGGATAGGATGAGTTGTTCGGTATTCTGTTTTCGGTTCATTTTGTTTCATTCCATAATTTCGCAAATAAATGCTGTTTGTTTAAAACTCAGCAGTGTGACCAGTTAATTCCCTCATTGAATATGACTGTACACTTACCTTGAAATACCACAGTTACTGTCTGTGTTACGTGCTTACAAATATTTGAGGGGTCTGGTCTTGTCCTTAACAATGTACAGCACCCTTGTTCATTAAAACCCAAGGATTAATGCGTCAGTGATGGAACAAATCTGATATTGGCTGGGAGGCAGAAAGGACTGGAACAAGTGGCTGAGCAGACTTGAGGGGAGTACTGTAGCATCTCCCAGTCAACCCTCACTCTTTCTCACAAATGGAATGAAATGCAATGCAGAGTGAGAGAACAGATAACATTTGGGCGATGGAATGCTGAACGACAATGTGAATAGAAAAGGCAATTTTAAACGTGATGGATGGAATTATAATTTACAGATAGAGTATTCTATCATAAGCTATACAGGTTGATAAGATTGTTTATGTGAACAGGATATTCAGAATTAAAAACAGACACATAACACCATGAGTGGGGTTACAGGGAGTTACAGCAGAATAAGAGTTGTCATATTCCTCATTCCGAATTGGTATTGAGATAATAGGCTGAGTGACCACAGCCTTTGCTGTAATTAATCTGCGAAATGTATTTAAAAGATTTCAGAGCACGTGGGGACAAGCTTATTAATAAAGGACACAAATGATGTTATCATCAATAATCTATTCCTGTTGTTTCATAAAGTGTGGAAGTGAGGACTGCACATGCTGGAGATCAGAGCTTAAAAATGTGTTGCTGGAACAGGCCTTATGCCTGAAACATCGATTCTCCTGCTCCTCTGATGCTGCCTGACCTACTGCGCTTTTCCAGCAACACATTTTTAGTTTAATAAAGTGTAGCTATCTCTAAAATGTCTTTCAAATCAAAATGAATGGATTGAGATTCGCGCATTTAAGTGGACCTTGGCAATAAAAGTTATTTTTATATCTTGATAAAGAAACAGAGTCCAATTGAATACGAGTGTCTCTGGCACAAGTAACAGGAACAGGAATGAAGCAAATTGTTCAAATATAACAACTAGCCCCATCCAGAAAAGTAATACATTAGAGATAATGTAAATCAGATATACAAGCACAAAATGGTAGAGAAGTGCAACAGACAAGGCAGGATATGGAGAGAGAAACAATGTTAACATATTGAGGCTGATACGAACCTGTTCTGAGCAAGTTATACTGGACTCAAGATAGTTAATTTTGTTTCTCTCTGTTCCAATGCTGCCAGAACTACTGAGTTTATCTCCAACACTTTCAATTGGCATCGTAACAGGCCACAGAGAGTAATGGTGGGTGGTTGCTTTTCAGACTCAGGCACGTGACCAGCATTGTTCCACAGAGGGTCATTCTGGGTTTTCATTGTTTGTTCAAATATGTAAATGATTTGGATGAGGATATAAAAAACATAGTTAGTAAGTTTGCGGATGACACCAAAACTGGGGGCACAGTGGACAGTGAAGAAGCCTTTCTAAGATTGCAAAAGGATCTTGATAAAATGGGTCAATAGGCTGGCAAATAGCAGAGAGAGTTCAAGCTGAATGATTGCGAGATGAAGACAATAGTGTGTGTTTTCCGCTGTCTGATGCACTGGGAACGAAATGATTTTATTCCCCATCTGTTGTGATACCACACAAAGATATCCTCCTTAATCATTAAGAGGCCTTGCCCTCTCCCTGGTTACCCTCTTGCTCTTAATGTATTTGTACAATATCTTTAGTTTATTCTGAACCTTATCTGTCCATGCTATCTCATGTACCCTTTTCGCTTTCCTCATTTCTCTCTAAGTAATTTCCAACACGCTTTATAGAGTTTAAGAGATTCTAGTGATTAAAGTTGTCTATATCTAAATTAAGATTCGCTTTTATTCTTGAGTACAGCCTCAATACCTTTAGTCATCCGTTGTTCCTTAATCTTACCAGACTTACCCTTCATTCTAACAAGAACATAATGCCTCTCAGTTCTCATCATCATACCTTCGAATGTCTTCCACTAGTCACACGTTCTCTTCACCTGCTAATAATCTGATTCAATCAAACTTGGAAGATCCTTGTCTCATGCCATGAAAGTTTATGGTACTCCAATTAAAAAGAAGGCTTATCCTTTTCCATGACCATTCTGAAATGAATAGAGTTATGATCGCAACAGCCATCATATTCCCCCACTTTTACTTCAGTCACTTGCCCTGATATTGCACAAAATAAGGTCTAGTTTTGTTCCTTGTCTAGTAGGAGCAACCACATACTGATAAAGACAATTTTCTTGAACACATTTGACAAATTCTTCATCGTCCAAACCTTTAACACGAAGGTAGTAACAGTCAAGTTTTGGAAATTTAAAATCCCCCATTATTACAATCTTATTAAGTTTGCATATATGTGAGATCTCCCTACATATTTGTTCTTAATTTCTTCCTTACTATTGGGAGCATAGAGTACAATTCCATCAATGTGTTCTTTTCTTTCTGACTTTTAATTTCTACCAATATATTTGCACCGGATGATTTATCACAAACAAACATGTCGCACAATCTCTTCGATGTGTTTTTTTTTACTTTATTATCTTAAATTTCTATCCATATATTTTAACTGAATGCATTTTTAGTAATATCTTCCCCAGTTAGAGCAATAATTTGATCCTTAATCAAAATTGCCAGCCGTCCCCACCCACTGCTTCTCCCTCCCATGTCTCCTTTTCTGTCCTTTCTGTAGCATCTAAAACGTGGAAGATTGAATGAACACTCTTAGAACAAAAAGCTTAGAACATAGAACAATACAGCGCAGAATTGGACATTATGTCCTCTATGATGCGCCGACCTTTGAAGTATTCTCAGCTCGTCCCCTACACTATCCAAAATGATCCACGTGCTTGTCTAAGGATGGTTTAAATCCCCCTAATGTGGCTTAGTTGACTACATTAGCAGGTAGGGCATTCCAAGCCCTTACATCGCTCTGTGAAACGAACTTGTCTCTGACATCTGTCTGACATCTATCACGCCTCAATTTGTAGCTATGCTCCCTCGTATATGCTGACGTCAACATCCTAGCTAAAAGACTTTAACTGTCTACCCATCTCATCCTCTGATCATCTTGCATGTCTCTAACAAATTCCCTCTTAGCCTTCTTCTTTCCAATGAGAACAGACTCAAGTCTCTCAGCCTTTCCTCATACGACCTTCCCTCCAGACCAGGCAGCATCCTGGTACATCTCCTCTCCATATTTTCCATTGTTTCCACATCCTTTTTGTAATGGCGCGACCAGAACTGTACACAATATTCCAAGTATGGCCGCACCAGCGTTTTGTATAGTTGCAGCATGATATTGTGGCTCCGGAACTCAATCCCTCTACAAATGAAACCTAACAAACCGTATGCCGCCTTAACAGAACTATCAACCTGGGTGGCAACTTTCAGGGATCTATTTACATGGACTCCAAGATCACTCTGCACATCCACA
>NC_057717.1:24556709-24582041 GCF_004010195.1 Chiloscyllium plagiosum | reverse complement strand
AGCATGGAATGCGTTGCCAGCAGCAGTTGTGGAGGCAGGGTCATTGGGGACATTTAAGAGACTCCTCGACATACATATGGTCACAGAAATTTGAGGTGCATACATGGGGATCAGTGGTCGGCACAACATCGTGGGCTGAAGGGCCTGTTCTGTGCTGTACTGTTCTATGTTCTATGTTCTGGCCCAGGGGACTTGTCTTCTTTCACTCCTTCTAGAATTGATAACACCTGTGCGTAACTAACTTCGATCCTTTCTAGTCTAATTTCTTGTACCTCATACTTCTCCTCAACAATATTGTTCTTTTCCTGAGTGAAAACTGATGAGAAATGTTAATTTAGCACTTCTCCGATCTCGACAGGGTCCACACTCAACTTCCTACTTCTGTCTGTGATTGGCCCTATTCCTACAAAATCATCCTTTTATTCCTCACATACCTCTAGAAAGCTTTAGGTTTCTCCTCTATTCTATTTGCTAAAGACTGCTAGCGTCCTCTCTATTCTCTTCTTAACTCTCTCTTTAAATTCTTCCTAGCTGATCTGTAACTCTCTCTCGCCTCACCTGAACCATCTTGCCTCATCAACACATAAACCTCCTCCTTCTTCTTAACAAAAGATGCAATTTCTGTTGTAAATCACGGTTCCTTACCTTATCACTTCTTCCCTGTATGACAGGGGCATACCTATCAAGGACACACAATAACTGTTCCTGAAGCCAGCTCCACATTTCCACTGTCTGCATCCCCTGTATTTTGCTACCCCATTCTTTGCCTCCTAATTCTTGCCTAATAGCATTATAATTGCCATTACCCCATCGATAACTCTTGACCTGTGGCATGTACATATCCCTTTCCATCGCGAAACTAAACATAACTGAATTATGGTCACTCTCTGCAAAGTGTTCAACTACAACTAAATCAAACACTTGGCCTGGCTCATTACCAAGCACCAGATCCATTGTGGCCTCCCCGCTTGTCGGCCCTTCGACATACTATGTCAGGATACCCTCCTGTACACATTGTACAATAACTGATCCATCCGATGTATGAGAGTTTAGCATTTCCAGTCAATGTTAGGAAAGTAAAAGTCCCCCATAATGACCACCCTGTTCCTTTCACTCCTACCCAGAATAATTTTGCTAATTCTCTCTTCCACATCCATGGAACTCTGCTTAGGCCTATAAAAAACTCCAAGCAGTGTGACCTCTCCTCTCCTGTTTCTGACCTCAGCCCGCACTATCTCAGTAGACGAGTCCTCAGCAAAAGTTCTCAGAGCCAGCGTTACACTATCCTTGGCGAAAAAGACCACACCTCCTCCTCTTTTACAGCCTTGAACATCTTTCACCCAAGTTCCTATAATAGCTATGATGTCCCAATTTCATGTTCTGAAACATGCGCTGAGTAGATTAGCCTTCCCTGTAAGTCCCATTGCACTGAATTAAATGCATTTAGTTCTTCAGAATTACTATATACTCTGATTCTCTCATCTTTCTTTTCTAACTGGCATGTTCTCATCATATTCAGAGATTTCTCCATCCAACCTATCGTTTACACTGCTACATAGAGTACCTACACTTGCCTTGTCTGTCAATATAAAGTCTGCCTTTATGGGGTGAGCAAACCTCCCTGCTAAGATATCGGTGGCTTTCCCATTTAGAATAGATCAATCCTTTTGGAACGGGCCTTTACTATTCCAAAAGACACTCCAATCTCCCAAAAATCTGAATCCGTTAACAACACAGCAGCTCTTCATGCCATTGATTTTTCTCCTTTAATCTTTTTTTCACCTGACCTGCTTCAATTTGTGATTGGGAGCAAACCAGAAATTATTTTTTAAGGTTTTATTTTTAATCCTTTCCATCACCTCCTTAATTTACTCCGGACTATTTTAATCTTTTCCCGAAAAAATTCATTCATACCAATATATGCAATAATTTCTGGCTTCTAAATCAAACCTTTAACAATATGCTAAAGACTTTCAGAGACGTTCTTAATCCTAGTACCAGGAAACCCATAAACTATCCTAAATTTTCACTCACTGCCACAGAATCTCCTGTTTATGTCCCTGACAGGAGAGATCCCTGTCCCAATAATTATACAAAATCTTCTCAATCGCTGCCTAACATAAGAATGTTTCCAATAGTCCAATAACCGATGGCTCTTCAACTTTCCTCAGAGAGACTACCACCTTCAACAGTTCCAAATACTGAACATCTGTTTGATGGAGGAATAGTCGCCGGAAATTTTTGAACTACCTTCTTACCTGTCCTGACAGTCACCCATCTATCTGACTAATTTTGCTGGATAATAACTTTTCTAGTTTGTTGTGTAGTCGACCCCCACCCTTTGCAAAGTTCGTTAAAACAATGTTCGTTCGAAAAAAATATTTTTGTTGTTTTTTTTGGTTCTGAATTTTTATAAAACAAAATGGAAAAATAATCTTATATTAATAAACGGTATGAACTGCATCAAATGGAATAGAAAACTATAATTAATCTTTAAATATGCTTGCAATCCCACGAGCGGTTGTAAGATCCATACTGCTCTAAGAACACGTAATAAAACTTTTTTATACAATTTAAAGAAGAGTGGGCATATGTTCTAATAATTTGTTTCAAATGCAAGGAAGACTTGGCGATATGATTTGATCTCCTACCGTGTGTATATGTGCAGCATTTCATTAAATCTTTATCCTCATCTCTCCAGCTCTTTCTAGCAATCATATGAGCCTGTGTCCATCCTGCAGATGAAAAATTCCTTCAGCTCTGAGTATTGCAGGGTATGTTACAAAGAATATTATCCAGGTCCACGTAAAATACAAATGTTGCAGGCGAAGTAAGCCGAACCTAGTCCAATATTAAACACACGCAAGCATTATGAATAAAACATACAGAGAAGAACAGTATAAAAGGAGAATTCAGCTACATGTCCAAAAAAAACCTGTGGCTCTCTCATAAAAAGCCCTCAACTGCATAACGTTGTAAATTCACCAAAAATAGGAAGAAAAATAGACTGGAATTCTTAATTCTTCTCCTTTGAACAACATCTGAAGAACAGGAGAAGTAAGACAAGTCTTATCTGTGAGCTTCATAAGTGATGATGATGAGAATGTGAGGGAAGGATTTTGCGGGGAATGATTTGGGGGAATGACAAATAATGTTATGGATGACACAAAGGTTAGGTGGGTGGTTCACAGTGAGGAGGAACATGCTCGTTTAAACATGACATAAATGGTTTGTTCAGGTGGCTAGATCAATGGCTGATGAGATTTGACTGATAAACGTGAGGTGATACATTTCAGAAGTAACAAGACAAGAGAGAGTACTCAAACTATGATGAGGAGTTAGATGTTTTTGAAGCAGAGAAGTTTGAGAGGGGTTCCTGATTGAGGCATTTAAGAGCATGAGGTTTATGGACAGTTTGGACAGAGAGCGACTCTTCCCCTTACTCGAGTGCTCAATACGAAGGAGACATAATTTTGAAGTGAAAGTGAAGCTTAATTGTAGATTTATGTTGAATTTAGATTCCAGCATCTGCAGTGGCGGCATTTGAACCTGAGTTTCTAGAATATTATGTTGATCGCTGAATCAGCAGTTGGCGATAATACCACCAGGACATCACTTTTATCTTATCAAAGTCTTCTTTGATAAGGTATGAATGACGTTTTATCTTTTTTTTACAATTCCTCTTCCACTCAGGAATAAACTGTAATTGATGTTTGTTTACTATCTTCCTAAGTATTTGCCATTGTTCTTCAAATGTTCTGCCTTTCAATGTTATTTTTTCGAGTCCACTCAGGCGAATCCTTTCACATAATTATCACTGCCCGATACTAAAACCCTTGTATCTTTGAATCTGAATGTGAAACTCTAGCATGTTACGGTCACTCTTTCTAGAGGATCCTCTACCACAAGATGATTTATCACTCCTTCCTCATTATTCACAAACTAAAAGATTTTCTAGTTTGTTGTTCTAACAAAATAATCCCTCATACATTCTGCGCATCGTTATTTGAGGCTATCCTTGCCAAATTGTTTAATAAAGCCAATATGCAGACACAGATTGCTCACTCTTGTGCCCTTCTCACAAGCCATTATTATTCCCTGGTTTATGAAAGTATGTTTGGAGGATGGGAGTATTGTGGCATGAAATTACTCCGAGATGCAGGTTTGTTTCCATGTGCTTTATTTGGATCCAAACTGATTTGTTATTTTGGTCCCTCGTGCTAATGTCATTTTTAATGCAGCCTTGACATCATTCTAAATCAATGGAGCAACTCAACCCGCTGTACGTTCTTGTTTGAGTAATGAGTACCCTTGGACATTTCACTTCCCAACACTGACCTTCCTGTAACCACCTTTCTGTAAGCCCCACCAGGCTGTATCTTTTTAACTCTGTTTGTGCTGTCATTTTTTTCCAAATATTCCATGCATTTCGGGACAAGGTATTTACATAAGTTATATTGGATTGGTTTATCTCCTTTAATACTTTTGGCGCACTCCACACACTCCATTCTTATTTTCTGATCTCCGATAATACTGAACCAATTATATCCACACACATTTTTAAATTGCTATGATTATTTTCCTCAGCATAGTCATTCGACTGCCCCTGTCTGTCTATTCTATTAAACTCTAATTTCAGCTCACTTGCTGTCCTGCTGCTCTGGTTTTCAGTCTCCTGCATTATTCACTTAACTCCACCCAAGATGCATCTTCAAACCTCCCTGCCAGGATGTTGGTGTCCCTCCAGTTAAAGTGGACCCTGTCCTTTTTCAGGTCCCACCTGCCCTGGACAAAATCCCAACGAGCCATAAATCTGAAACCCTCCTCCTGAACAAGTTCTTCAACCACATATTAAAGTTTTCTCTCTTCATCTTCCGTCTCCCACTTCCACCTAGCACGAGGAGTTGCCCAAGATTACAACCCTGGATATCTTGCGTTTCCACTCAGGCCAATCTCCCTGCACTCTCCTTGCAGGATCTTGTCACATTTCCTGCCAAAGTTATTGATGCCAATGTGTACCATTGGCTGTAAACCCTCCGATTCAGTATGCCCTGAGCATTCTCGGAGACATCCCTGATCCTCGCACCAAAGACACTTTTTATGAAGAATGCATAGAACCGTCGAATCCCTATATTGTGGAAATAGGCCATTTTGCCCAACATGCCCACACTGACCCTCCAAAGAGTAACCCACCCAGACCCATTAGCCTATTCTCATACTCTACATTTTCTCCTGACTAATACACCTAACCTACACATTCCTGAACACTATGAGCATAGTAACCTGGTCAGAGCCAGTCTCCTACCATATATTGATTCTGCTTTCGCACCACAGATACTGCCAGTACTTCTGAGCATTCCCAGCAACTTCTGGTTTTGTCACCAATGATGATCACATACTGATCAAAACGTATCCAACTCAGATTAAAAAAAAAACTGAATTTATTTTCTCAATAAAAATCCAAATATTTGGTCATTCAAGAATCACAGCAAATATGCATTAAATTATTTTTGTTTGGTCCATGATTGTCATTTGTTCACTTTGCCAATTCATGAATAAAAGACATGTTTGCATGTTTTGTGCATTATCTTTTGGGAGGAGGTAGAGAGAGGTGGGGGGGAGGGGATGATACCAGGGGGTTGCTGGGAAGTTTAATTTCCCACTAAAAAACGGACTTACCTCGAGCATCAGTATGCCCTGAGCATGCTTGGAGACATCCCTGATCCTCGCACCAAAGACACTTCTTATGAAGAACCCATAGACGGGATGATCGCTCTGGAAGGCGGATGGACTCACCTTGGAGCACACACATGCGGAGGAGGTTTTAGATAGCACATTCAGTGAACTGATCACATCGGAGATTAGGATTGCAGAAGGAGAAAGGGAATTGGTGACCCAAAGCAGAGAAAGAGCAGGAAGGCACTGCGGGTGTCCCCGACGCTCACCTCCCTCCTTAGCAGGTATACTGTTTTGGATCATGTTTGGAGAGATGGCTCACCAGGGGAAGACAGCAGTAGCCCCGTTAAAAGCACCATGGTTGGCCCTGCTGTTCAGAAGGGTGGGAAAAATACTGGAAGGGCTAAGTCACAAGGGATTCAATTGTAAAAGGGGTAGATAAGCATTTTTCTGTTCGAAGTCAAGACTCCAGAATAGTATGTTGCCTTCCAGGTGCAAGGGACAGTAATGCCTCGGATCGACTGCAGACCATTCTGAAGGGGAAGGGTGAATATCCAGTTTTCATGGTGCATGTAGGCACCAATGATTTGGTTTAAAAAATCAGGATGAGCTCCTATAAACAGAATTTAGGGAGTTAAGAGTCAAGTTAAGAAGTAGAACCTCAGAGGTTGTAATCTCAGGATTGCTACTAATGCCACATGCTAGTCAGAGTAGAAATGAAAGAATAGAATTGCTTGAGAGATGGTGCAGGAGGAAGGAGTTCTGATTTTTGGGACATTGGGACTGGTTATCTGGGAGGTGGGACTATTACAAATTGGACAGCCGACACCTGAGCTGGAATGGAAACAATGTCCTTCGGGGTACGTTTGCTAATGCTGCTTCGGAGGGTTTAAACTAATGTTGTAGAGGGATGGGAACCAAATGAGGAGGTTAGTCGATATTATGGAAATAGCAACTGCAGCCTGTAAGGAAATAGATAATGAAGTCAGTGTGAGTAAGGGGAAGAGTCAGCAGGGAGTAGATGATGAACACAAAGGGACAGGTTATCTGAGGTGCATTTGTTTTAATGCAAGAAGTGTTTTATGTGCAGATAAACACAGGGCTTGGATTAGTACCTTGGAGTTGATATTATTGCTATTACTGATACTTGGTTGAGGGAAGGGCATGATTGGCAAGTAAATATCCCAGGATATCAATGCTTCAGGTGGGATAAACAGGGGGGTAAAAGGGGTATAGGAGTTGCATTACTGGTAAAAGAGGATAGCACAGATGTGCTGAAGGAGGGCTCTATGGAGGACTCAAACAGTAATAGGAAGGGCGCAGTAACAATGTTGGGGCCTCCCAACAGTGAGCGTGAGATTAAAGTGCAAATATGTAAAGAGATCATGGAAAGATGTGGGAGCAACATGGTGGTGGTGATAGGGGATTTTATTTTCGCAACATTGACTGGGGTTTACTTAATATTAGAGGACTGGTTGGAGCAGGATTTGTAAGGAGCAGCCAGGAGGGTTTTTTGAGCTGTATGTAAACAGTCCAACTCAGGAAAGGGCCATTTTTGTCCTGATGCTGGGGAATGAGCCTGGCCAGGTGGTTGAAGTTTCAGTTGGGGATTACTTTGGGACTATTGATCACAATGCCATACGTTATAGAATACGCAAGGACAAAGACAAGAGTTGTCCTCAAGGAAGAGTGCTAAATTGGGGGAAGGCCAACTATACCAAAATTCAGCAGAAGTTGAGGAATATTGATTGGGAGCACTTGTTTGAAGGTAAATCCACATTTGATACGTAGGAAGCTTTTAAAGAGAGGTTGATGAGAGTTGAGGTCAGATATGCTTCTGTGGAAATGAGGGGTAGGAATGGCAAGATTAGGGAACCATTGATGACAGGTGAAACTGTGAGACTAGCTTAGTGGAAAAAGGAAGTGTACATAAGGTCTAGACGACTGATGACAGAAAAAGCTTGGGAAGAAAATCGTGAATGTAGGACCAATCTGAAACAAGGAATTAAGAGGGCAAAAAGGGGTCATGAGATATATTTAGCAACCATGATTATGGAAAATTCCAAATACTTTAATTCATATATAAGGAGCAAGAGGGTAACTAGAGGAAGGGTTGGACCACTCAAGGACAAAGGAGGAAAGTTATGTGTGGAGTCAGAGAAAATAGGTGAGATTATTAATGAGCACTTTGTATCGGTATTCACCAAGAAGAAATGTTGAGATTAGATATGGATGCTTGATTCCTCTCGATCAAGTTGAAATAAGGAGAGAGGAAGTGTTGGTTATTCTAAAAGGCATTAAGGTGGCCAAGTTCCCAGATGGGATCTTGGATGAGAGAGGAAACAGGTGGGACCATAGCAGATAATTTTGCAAAATCTTTGAACACGGATGAAATCCCGGAATACTGGAAAATTGCTAATGGTGTTCCCTTGTTTGAGAATGGCATCCCTTACCTTAGTGGCAGGGAAGCTGCTGGAGAAAATACTGAGGGATAGGATGTATTCTCAGTTGGAAACAAATGTGCTTATCAGTGATAGGCAACATAGTTTTGTGCAGGGAATGTCATGTCTTGCCAACTTAACAGAATTCTTTGAGGAAGTGACAAAGTTGCTTGTTGAGTTACGGTCATTAGATGTCATATACATGGACTTTAGTAAGGCGTTTAATAGAGTTCCCCGTGGTACGTTGATTGAGAAAGTGAAGTCGCATAGGGTCCAGGCTGCACTAGTTAGATGGATAGTGAAGTGGCTGACCCACAGCTCACGGAGATTAGTAGTGGAAGGGAGTTTCTGAGAATGGAGACCTGTGACCAATGCTGTTAAACAGGGATCCGTGCTGGGATCACTGTTGCTTTCGATATACAGAAGTGATCTGGACGAACGTATGGATGGCCTCATTAGCAAGTTTGCAGATGACACGAAGATTGGTGGAGTAGCAGATAGTGAAGGGGATTGTAAGAGAATTATGTACAATATAGATGGATTGTAGTGTTGGCAGAGAAATGGGAGATGAAATTCAATCCGGGCAAATGTGAGGTGATGCAATTTGGAAGATCTAATTCAACAGCGAAATATACAGAAAATTGAAAAGTGCTGGGATAAATTGATGTTCAGTGATTTCTGGGCGTTCAGGTCCATTGTACCCTGAAGATGGAACAGTGTGGTCAAGAGGGCATATCGCATGCTTTCCTTCATTCAATGGGGTATTGAGTACAAGCGTTGGCAGGTCATGTTACAGTTATATAAAACTTCTTGTACACCATGTTTGGAATACTGCCTACAGTGCTGGTTGCCACATTACAAAAAGGATATGGATGCTATGGAGAGGGTGCAGAAGAGGTTCACCAGGTATGGTGGGTGCTTGCACTGAAGAAATTTTGAGTAGATCAGCATTATTGTCATTAGAAAGATGGAGGTCGAGTGGGGAACCTGATTGAGCTCTACAAAATTACGAGAGATATAGATAGGATGGAGAGCAAGACGTGTTTTCCGCAGAGTGGGCACTCAATTACTAGGGGTCACGAGTTCAAAGCAAGACGGGAAAGGTCTAGGGTAGATATGCGTGGAAATGTTTTGTGCAGAGGGTGATGGGTGTCTGGAACACGTTGCCAGCAGAGATGGTGGACGCTGTCACGATAGCATCATTTAAGATTTATCTAGACAGATATATAAATGGACAGGGTGCAAAGGGATACAGACTCTTAGAAGATACGTGTCAGGTTTGGGTAGAGGATCTGGATCAGTGCAGGCTTGGAGGGCCGAAGGGCCTGTTCTTGTGCTGTAATTTTGTTTGTTATTTGATATCAGACAGCTTGGAGTCTTTGTACATTTCCTCAATCATATGGGAATTTCTCATTCTTTCATTACCCACTAATTGCAAATGATCATACATAACACATACATATACAGGTACACACCTAAAGACACAGACACAAATACACATGCATACAAACATAACTACAAGGACCCATACACACACACACACACACACACACGCAATGCATTACTTTGTCGAAGAACATCAATAACATTACCAATAATTAGAATCATAACTGGAATTCAGGATAAAGGAAGAATGAGAGAAATTGTCTTATTCTATTTGAAAAGACCATCATCTGAAGTTACTAAGGTAAACATCATACAACACCCCCCAGGTTATATTCCAACAGGTTTATTTGGAAGCACTAGCTTTCAATGCGCTGCTCCTTCATCAGGTGTTTGTGGAGTGTAAGATCGTAAGGAACAAAATTTAGAGCAAAATATTAGAGTGCCATGCAACTGAAATAGTATATTGAACAAACCTGGATTTTTAAGTCTTTCATCTTTTAGAATGGGTTGCAGTTTTCAGTTCATTAATAAGTAAATCCCCGAACATTATTTAATTCATCTTCTCAGGATAACTTAAGGTTTTACAACAAAAGGTGTCATCTCAGCTCAGACAATGGATTAAAGATATGAAGTCAGAGTCTGTCTGTGTCCCAGTCTTGAGATAGACTTGTTCTATTTCCAAAGTGGAATTAACAAAATATTTAATGCAAAGACTGCCTGCTTTGACTGCTTGCAATGTGTGCATTTTTGAGCAAAACAGAATGTATCTGCAAATATATGTCTGCAAATATAATGATATTAAACAGATGTGATGGTTAATATAGCTTGTAAATTTTCCAATGCCTCCTGGACTATTCTGTCCAAAGAAATTCCATGTTCTTCTTTAGTAAATCTGTCAGTAGTGCCCCCATGCTGCTGATATTTGGAACAAACTTCCTGTCGAATCTGCCCAGTCCCAAAGTTCGAAGGACCTATTTCTCCATGCTCAAGGAAATTCCTCCATTGCTTTTATCCACGCGTTCCTTGGAATCATCCTTCCATGTTCGATGCTTTGTCCCAAGAATATCACAAATTATGTTTTTTTTTAAGTTTATTTCCATCTTTGTATTTAGGAATCACTCAAAGCATTTTGCCAACTGTCACATGTGATCTTTCCATGAATGGCTAAAGATCACCACATCATCAGGTTATTTCTTCATCTGGCCACAAGTCTGTTCATGAGTCTTTGGAATGTGACTGGTGTGCTTCTCATTGCAAAGGGTATTATTTTGAATTGATACAGTCCATTTGGGTTAACAAATGCAGAAACTTCTTCCGCTTTCTCCATTAAAGATGTCTGTTTGTAACAATGCAGTAAATCAACTTTGTGATGCAACTGGCTTTTCCAACTTTTTCTGTACAGTCCTCCAAACTCAGTATTGGCTATGAGAGCGATTTTGTTACGTCGTTGACCTTCCAATAGTCCAAAGAAAATCGTTGAGTTCCATCAGCTATGGGAACTAACAAGATTAGCGAACTCCACTCCACTCTGCCTCGGTTAGATGATGTCTTCATTGAGTATCACATTCACTTCCTTCTGGACCTTTTGGGCTTTGAAAGGATTAAGTCAGTAAAGGTATTGTTTTATTGGCACAGCATTCCCTACTTCCACCTCATGCACACTGGTATTAGTCCTCCTATTTTATTCCTGCATATGTCCTCATAATGCTGCAACAAACCTTTCGATTGCGTTCTTTGCTCCTGAGACAGATAGCTAATTCTCTCACCCCATACTTTAAGGACTTCCTCATTATTTAACGCACTTTGAGGCACATCAAGCTCCATTATTACTGGATCTGATCTGTCACTCGGCAGAGCAATAAATAACACCTGCTTCACCAATTCCCTGTCACTATTATAGTACGGTTTCAACATATTCAGATGGCATGCCCAATACAGCTTTTTTTCTGTCCAGCATCTTTTTCAGATAGCTTGCCTGACTGAACTTTTTCTCAATTTGATAGGGACTACTAAACCTGCCTTTGAAGGTATCTGCTACTACTGGAAACAATACTAATGCATCATCTCCTTGGGAAAACGTCTGAATTTTATAGTTTCTATCTGCCAACTGTTTCATTCAATGCTGAGTCCTAGTCAGGTGCTGTTTAGTTGACTCACCTTCCCGATTTAATTGTTCCATCACCACTGCTACATAATCCAAACGTGAGATCTCTGACTTCGACACTATCATTCTTTTAGTTTCAAGGACCCTCTCACTTCCTGTCCAAATATTAACTCAAAGGTAGTAAACTGAGTAGATTCATTTGGGGCATCTCTCATGGCAATCCATACAAGTTCGATAACTTGATCCAATCATTCAGTGTATCCTGAATGTATATTGTCTTCAGAGTCAATGCCACCTTTCCAAGGCTCCCTGGGATTTTGGATGGTACGGACTTGTTTTAAAGTGTTGTAGATTAGAGTGGTTCTGGAAAGCACAGCAGTTCATGCAGCATCCGAGGAGCAGGAAAATCGACGTTTCGGGCATAAGCTCTTCATCAGGATTCGTGATGAAGGGCTTTTGCCTGAAACCTCGATTTTCCTGTTCCTCGGGTGCTGCATGAACCGTTGTGCTTTTCCAGCACCACTCTAATCTAGAATCTGTTTTCCAGCATCTGCAGTCCTTGTTTTTATGTAGTTTATGCTATCCAAGACTTCCTTAAAAGTCTCAGCAGTACATTGGGACCGTTGGCCTGATTGAATCTCTCCAGCTAGCCCATAACGGGTAAAGAAAGCTACCAACTCCTCCACCATCCTTTTTGTCTTAATACTCCGTAATGGAATTGCCTCCGAAATCTAGTAGACGTATGCATTATGATTAACAAGCGCTGATTCCCACTTTTAGTTTTAGGGAGGGGACCTCCACAATCAATCATAACCTGTGTGAAAGATTCTTCAGATGCGGGAATTGGCAACAAAGCTACTGATTTTATTACTGCCTGTGGCTACCTACCATTCGGCATGTAATAAAATGTGTGGAAATATTCAACCACATTCTTGTACATGCCAGGCCAATGGAAGTACTTTTGTACATTAGCCCGAGTCCTCCTTACATCTAGGTGACCTCCTTCTGGTAATTCATGTTCTACCCATAACACTTCCTGTCTGTATGCCACAGGCAACACAATCTGGTGCACCTCTGCCCATTTCTCCTCTGCACTAACCTGCTGGGGTCTTCACTTTTGTTTTAGGCTTCTATCCTTAAGATAATAACCCTCAGGAATATATTCTGATTCCTTTTCTGAGTTGGCGTCATAATATATATCTTCTCATCTTTCTGTTGCAAGTCTCTTAGCCTTTCTGGACTAAACGCTTCTGTCTGACCCACTGCCTGTTAAGGGTTTTCCTGTACCATTACATCATACAGGGTGTCAGCTAACTGAACCTCAACTTCTTCGTCTTTCCTTCTTGCTGTAACTTGTGACAGTGCCCTCTTACTACGACACGGTCTGGAAAACTTCCATGGCATTCTTCTTTTAACTCCTTAGTTCCCTGATCTCCCTTTGGCTTCTCCAATACAAGGGGTGTCACTCCCACCTTGGATCCTGCTAAATAATTCCCAAGAATAAATTGTATTCCTGAAACGGACATTCTGTCAATCACTCCTACAGTTACTTCCCCAGTCTTGGTTTGGCTCTCCAACCTGATCTTACACACGGGAACGCTAACTTTCTGCCGATCTATTCAACAGATTATTACCTTCTCAGATAACATGCCGGAAAGGGTGAAAATACTTAATCTCTTACTATCAGAGTCTGACCAGATCCCATACCTCATGAAATAATAACTTATCTCCATTCTCTTCCTGATCTTCCTGAGTAAACGTTTCCCACAGAGATGAAGTCTTTACAGAGATCAGCAACTAACTCAATATCCCACCCCTGCCAAGGCGGTGCACTCTCCTGCAACTCCTTGGCTTTTCTTTGGATCTCCTTTACTACCTTCCCTAATACCTTTGGATTAGCCTCTTTTGCCACATCTTTTCCCACAATGTCATTCTTCCACGACCAGCACTGTGACTTTTCGTGTCCCAACTTATCACCGTGGAAACACCTGAGGCCTTTCATTTTCTTGGAATTCTTTTCATCACCAATGAAGAACTATTCTAAGTGTGCTCGACTCTTTGTTTGATAGTGAAGGATCTCGCCTGCTCCCAATTTTTATTCCTCACACGGAAGAAATTCATGTCAGAAACTACATTTCACGTCATGCATCAATGCACATTTCTCGGCCGTCTCCGCTGCTCTTCTCACTTCTTGAACTTTCTGTTCATCACGTAAGTTCTCTGGAAATGCGTTTATGAACCCCTCCAGGACAATAAACTCTCTTGACTTCATTTCCATCCTCTGACCTTGATTTTCCTGACTAATTTGCAACTACTGAAGTTCACACTCTCTCCCTTTCTCTTTCTCCTTCATCTCTCTCTTTGCTGAGCGAAGAAACTTCTCTCCTTTTTTCTCTTTCCCTTTCAGTCTTTTACTCCCTCTCTTCTCAGTCTCCTTTTCTCTCTCTCTCTTCTTTCTTCTCTCTATCTTTTGGCTCTGCTAATATCCTTCTCTCCCTTTCTTTTTCTTCTTTTCCGTTTGGCTCATACACAGTTTACGTTTTTCTAACTTTGCTGCACTTCTGTTTCTCTGATATACCTCAGTGTTTGACCAAGTCCATTTCAATTTCCTTCTGTCCCTAGTTAAAACCAATTCTAATCTGTTTGCTAATTACAAAAGAATATCTATCCACTGTCTTTCTAACCTTCCTTGGCAAAGTTAGGAAGCATCTTCAAACCTTAGAACCTCTTTAGCAATGTTAAGAGACATTTCACTCTTTTAATTTAACCGACCACATGTAATCAAAATGAAACAAATTATTTCACCTATGTTTTATTTAAAGATTTACGACACTAATTACAAGTGTTTAAATCTGCTGGGAGCTTTGGTACCCCAAATCTGTTCAAATCTGCCCAATACCAGACGAACTCTAAATCTGTTAAAATGCACTACCAAATGAAGCTAAACACACAGAAACGCTCGCCTCACCTTGTCATCTGTTGGAAGTGTGAGAGACGAAAAGGGAAAACGTAATTGCCACCTTTTTAAAGAAACGTAGCAATTTTCTTTCCGAACAAAACTATTAAGAAGCTGAACATTGCTTCCCTTAACTGAGCACAACCCTATTGACATGCTGTTCCAGTAACACACAATAAATATTTCAGTAAATTAATCACATGTCTACACAGTCTCTACCTTCTCTGCTGTATTCAATCTCTTACCCACTGATTTCACTGGTTCGTCTTATTCCTTTTTACGAAGTGAAAGCGAGAACTTCAGATGCTGGTGATTAGAGTCAAGAGCGTTGTGCTGATAAAGGGCTCTTGCCCGAAATGTTGATACTGCTGCTTCTCGGATGCTACCTGACCTGCTGTGCTTTTCTAGCACCACAATCTCGACTTATTTCTTTTTACTCCGAATATGTTTTACAGCAAAAGTATCTTTTTGATAGACTGCTTTCTGATTTCTTTGAGAGCAAGATTTTAGATAGGCAGTTAGCTCTTCGACTCTACAGCGGTTGTTCTGTTGTTCGGTGGCAGTTGCTCTAACTAATTTTCAAAATGCCCACTCTTTTTTAAAGCCCCAACATCGTTCCCTTTCACTGGTCTGATGTCATCAAAAGAATAAATTCAAACTCGATTGGGTTTTAGCATTCTGGGTAGAGCTTAAACTAATTGGTTAACTGTGAATTGTTGTCAAAAGAGCAACCAAAATTCAAGTATCCATTTAAGTGCCAATTGTTGCATGTATCCATTTTGTAACACCTCATCTCCCAGCCCTTCCATTTGGGCAGCTGAGCCTGCAACTTGAGTTTACTTCAATATTCAGAATACAATGTTCATTTTAAATTGGATCTATGTGCTTTGGATTCGTAACAAATGCCATTTAATAACACAAATCATGAACGAAGATTAATATTCGAAGTGCATATCGAATTGTCCTTCTTAAATTATTTGCAATTAGCTAAAGCTCATACATTTCAGTGAAAAATTAAATTTGTTAATTATATTTTAATTCATAAGAACGCTAAGGCTATTTGATTGTTGAATTGTTTGCTCACTGTGAATATGTAATGGTTTAGAGGCAAACTACTTTCGAAATGTTAGAATGAGAATGTATTCATTTGAATTCTGACATTGAATATTTAATTGGGATCGGACATAAATGAGGCAAATATTCTCTGTTCAATATAAAATAACATGTAGTTTTCTTTTGTTTTTGTATCATAAAGTGTTGTAATGAGTTTATATTTTAATTCCCAACATATAGTAACAATGCAGTTGCTCTCAGAGATAATGCACGCATTGTTATGTGAAATAGTCGGAGTTCACATGGTATTGTTGGCCCCAATTTCCAAAACACAGGTGATATTTTATTAGAGTTCATACCGGGAAACTCATCACCTGGAATCACAACCGACTTAATAAATAGATTCCAAAAGACCTCAATTCAGACATAGTGCTACTGGAACTCACAGATGTCTGTAGTGCTGAGTGACATACTGGTCTGCTCCTTAATGTGTCCAGAGACGTTCCAACCTGGGTCGGGGCAGTCATTCAGACATACTTTCACAAGAAATCATTTGCAGCCCACCCTGGGCAAGTGAAAACTAATCAATAGCCTATCGCTGGCCGTAGTGAAGATACAAATGCTGTCCATATTCGGTACTGCTCCAGGGAGCAGATGTATGGGCATGTCTCGCCAGAACACATCGCACAAGTCCCTTGACAGCATCTGGCCTGCCTCTTAGATTCCAGATATTTGCACCATGCACCAGACCCAGTATGAAGTAATTCACAATTTGACCGTCTCCTGTAGCACACTGTGTCTCACAGTGAACACTATAAAGCCATAACCAACATATGTCACCTTCACACTCATCAGTGTCAAAATAAAATTGAACTTCTGTGTAGATGGCCAGAGATTAATACGTGGGTCACCTAACCTGCTTCAGAGTGGGTTTCGATCGAGATCAGTCCTGTAGAGTTGCTCTGTGGGAAACAGTAGCAAATGCCAAGCAAAGAACCATTTCAATAACAACTTTGTGGATTTTGTCTGATGTGTGTCACCACACACATTGTACTGACATTCAGTTGAATGTAACAATGGGACCCATAACTGCACGTATCGGCCTAACGCCCCTCCCTAGCTTCGTGACCCCACACATCTCACTCACTCCCATATTTACCAATTGATGAGAATCCACAACCTGTGTGAAACAGTCTACACTTCATCTGAGCTTGTCCACTCCATAATGGCCTGTTCAACCGACTTACTGACTGCTTTCCATTTCAGGACTACCTATGGTGCTGTCTTGCTGAGCAAGTGCGATTCCCAATTTCCTGAGGATCATGGAATGGAAAATATAAGAAGACACCAACCATTTTCCGTGAGAAACTCCACATGATGAGAGGCAGGTTTGAACTACCAGAAGGAGAGTGATTATTGTTCACAAAGGGTCAGTACCAGCCGGTACACTGCACACTCCAGCAGCATCGTTGGGAGCACATGCACTTGCGGAGAGACTTAATAAACGCTGCCCATTACTGAGGGCTATCCCCCTGCACACTGAGTCGGAAATTAATCCCCAGAAACTCATGGTCTGTGGAGGTGATCGCTCAGTTCAGGAAAGTGGCATTTGATGCATCAATTTAAAAACAAGAAATGATGAAGTAAAGATGAGGTACAGACTTTTCCTGGTGTTATATTCCAGGTTGGATGTCCTTTGCCTTCGTGCTAGGATTATTACATGTCAGACAGATGTGGTCAGGGAATAGATAGACAAGTGAAATTGTGACATGTTCTGCCATTAGGGATGTGGTTGAAGGAGGTCAGGATTGGCAACTCTATATTCTGTAGCATAGGCACTATAGGCAGGAGATGCAGTTGTTTTATTAATTAAGGAATCAATTACTGCTGTAAATAGGGACAATATCTTGGACGGTCGTTCAACTGAGGCTTCGAGGATAGCGATTAGAATAAAAAGATGACAGATAATTGCTAGGGTCATAATAAAGATCGCCAGTTAGAAGGAAATACATGAGCCAATGAGTAACTAATCGCTGTAAAGAGAAAAAAAACAATAAGAGGGTAATTCTACTTATGCTTTTCAATATGCAACATTTATTGGGCAGCCACGTGCTTTTAAGAGGGGAAAAATATGTTGAAATTTATTGCTGATAGCTTCTTGTATCAGCATGTGGAAGATACAACAAGGGATGGCTTATTTCTGGACCCAACATAATCTGGTCCCATTAGCAAGCACCTGGCCCATATCCCTTTAAACCCTTCCTAATCATATATGCATCCACATGCCTTTTAAATGGTGGAATTCTAATTCTGGGTAAAACTATCATCGAACAGCGTGGAGTGGGGAGCGGTGTTCATGCTCGAAGTGGATTTGATGAGAGTATCGGCCCAATATTTTACACTCTAAGATCCAATGAAGGAAAATGAGACAACAGGACTTTGAACATTTGCAAATATTCAGAGCAGAAAAATAAAGTAAAGAGAAGTTTAAAGCATCTATCAAGTGAGCAGAACAATAAAATCCCTATCAGAAAGTAGGAAGTGCAACACTAAACTTAAGGAAATAGTAGAAAAGCAAAAATGAGGTGTGATAAAACATTAGCGGGTGTTCTATCGCTATAACAGGGAAAGAGGATAACTTGGGAAAGAATGGGGATATTAGGGATCAAGGAGGCAGCCTGTGCATGGATCCAGAGAATATGTTAAATATGTCCTTCATATCAGTCTTCAGTTTGGAGAGTGACTTATTGGAATCGGGGAGAGTCGCAGAATATAAAGAGTGGACATGTCCCCAGATCTGGATGAGCTGTATCTTAATTGATATGGGAACAGAAGGAACAAAATACAGGTTCTGATCCTCTTTTCTAACTCTGATTTTGCCACAGAGGATTTGGGATAGAACAGGGTGCAATCAAATAAAGGTTCAACAAGGTGTGCTAGAAACAAACGAGAAAATTAAAACCACCAAGTCTCATATCAGTGAGAGGGAAACAATTGTAGAAGGATCTGAAAGCTATTGAGCCTGGATCATTTAGTATTTTCAAGGGTGAGAGATATATTTTAATCAATTAACGAATCAAAGGTTACGAGGAAAATGGAGTTGAGGATTATCAGAACAAACATCATTCAACAGAAAGGCAGAGCAAAAACAACCTCTCTCTGAGACACAGTTCAGAATGCAACTGACTAATTCACGGAATTTATAAATGCTACAACGATAGCCAGAAATATGTTTGAATCTGGAATCCAATTACTATTTTATAACTTTCAAAGAAGTGTAGTCTCATTCTTTGAAACACTAGGGAACACAGATCTAGTTTGTCATGGCCCTCTTTGATAAATGTTCCTTGGAAGAAGTCATTTGAACCTTGCTTGCCATCTCTCTGTGGCAGTAATATATTTCCTGAGTTAAGGAATCAACATTGCAAATAGTCCTTCATGTACAATCTGGCCAAGCTCCTACTCAGCTGAAGCAAGACGTCACTCCTCCTGTGCTGAAATCGTCCGACAATAAAGGTTCCCATTCCACTGACATTCCAAGTAGTTTGCTGCACCTGTATGTTAGACGTCGGCAGCTTATAGACAAGGACACTTACATTTTATTTAAAACTGTACTTTCCAACATTTTAAGATTTAAGAATTATACTCCACATCAATTTATCCAAAAAAATAGATAACTTTCTGTTTCCACATGATGATTTTTACACGGATCCTGCCCATGTCGACGCCGGTTCAATCTTCATAAATCTTTACATCTTCCGCACTGCACACATTCCCACACAAGAATTACGTCTAAGTCCTACACTCTGTTTACTGTCTTTTCACTAATAATTAATCCATCGAGTGGATTTGTACTGCTAGAATTGTTACGGTGCAGGAGGCCCAGTGTGCATTCTCAGGCTCTTCAGATGCACATCATTACCTCCACCCAATATCCTGCCTTTCGTCTGTATCCTCCTTGACTCATCCTGAACACAATCTACTTACTTTATTCCATTCTGTGAAAAACAATCTAATTGTCTTTGTTGGAGAACAATCTCCTCTGAGTAAATATTCTCAACCGAAGAAAAGGCAATGAATGAAGCACATCACCTCGACATTCAAATTGACCCTTCGCAGCCTTCTCTCATCAAGATTGAGTTGACACGTTTCAGGTTATCCACCCGACATCCGTCTTGTTCCCTGTTTTGGTTGGTATTGTTTAATTATTTGTTTACATCTTAATACCTGAGAAAGAAACCTTTTTGCAAAGGAAAGGTTGTGACAGATTTGGGCCAAAGGCAGGTAAACGGAGTTATGTGGCAAATGTCCTTAAATTGTGGAACAGGCGCAAAGGGTTCAACAACCTCGTCCTATTCCTATGGTCGTGTGTTCCATGTTGCAATGGCATGGTGACCATCCAGCCGATTACAAATTCATTTCAACAGATAAATGTTTAATTAAATTATATGGAGTCACTGACTGTAACATAATGAATTTGTATTGCTAAAGAAATCTAGGAACATACCTGGATATGTTATGCTGTCCTTGTATAAGGAAGGGTGCATTTGCTGTCCACCTTGTTTGCCACCAAATCCACAACATTTACTGCCTCCAACATCAACTTTCAATGGAAGCAATGTATCCAACAAGATATATCGTAGGTATTTACCACAGTTCATTTGACAGCACCTCCAATCCATGACAATTTGCAATATCAAGGGCAACAAATCCATGGAAACACCACCCCCTCCAAGTTACACATAAAGTCAATGACTGTCCTGACATCGAAATACATCTCCATTCCATGGGTTTCACTTGATGAATACCCTGGCTTTCTTTCCCTCACATTATTGTGGGTGCCCGTGCACCAAACTGACTGCAACTGCTCAAGTAGGCAGCGCACTGTCCCCTTGTCCAGAACAACAGTCTATGTGTAATAAATGATGGCCCTTCCAACAATGGCTGATACCTGTCACTGAATAATACACTAATGTTTCACAGCTTGCAATCTGGGTTTCACTTTCGGAATAAATTTCGTCTATATTCTTGAGTTTCAGGAACTGGATTCCTGATTTGATTGAAATATAAAAGATTTTGAATTGCAAGGTCTTGATAGGGCAGATGTTGAAAAATTATTTCTGTGTGTCAGGGAGTCCAAAACACAATAACAGAGCCTCGGGATAACAGGCAATTTATTTGGGTCTGAGAGGATGTGAAATCATTTCAATCAAAGGGTATTAGGGTGTTTAGTATTCACCATCTTAAGAATAGTGGATGCACTGTGAATGAAAACAATGTAAGTTCACAGGGATATGGAGGAGTTCAGGGTTAGAGGAGGTTACAGAAATAGTGTGGTAAAGGTGCAGGAGAATGTTACAGATATAGGGAAGCTGTAACAGGACACAAATATTGCCTGGATCGTGATGGGTTTATGGGCTGGATGTTAGAGAAGGCTGTAGGTAGTGGAAGAGTTTACAACAATAGGGAGGACTGGAGGAGCTTGAGGTGTTTATAGTGATAGGGAGGGATGTAATTTCGAGAGTGGGTTCCAGTCCTGTGCAGCAACATACGTGCTGGAGGAATCCTCAGTTACAGGAAGAGGTGAAGATGCTGGAGATCAGTTGGGGTGGAGGGGTAGAAATGTTAGCGAGAAAGGGAAGTGTGTAGTGACTGGAGATTTCAGAGATAGGGAACGTTGTTGTGGCTGGACGAGATTCCAGAGATAGGGAGAGTTGTAGGGGGCTGGAGGATGATACAGAAATTGGGAAATGTGTAGGGTCTTGACTAGAATACAGAAATTGGGAGGTTCGTAGGATCTGTAGGAGCGTACAGAGATAGGCAGATGCGCTTTGGATGGAGTGAAATTTTTGCCATCAGTGAATATGGTTGAAGCAGATCAGGATTGACAACTTAATATTCTGTAGTACAGAAACTATGGGCTGGACATGATTTGGTTTTATTAATTAAGGAGTCAATTACTGCAGTAAAGACGGATGATGTCGTGGAAGGGCCTTCAAATTGAAGCTTCGTGGATCGAGACTGGAATACAAAGATGACAGATACATTGATAGGGTCATATTAAGACGCCCAGTTAGAAGAAAGTACAGTAGCTATTGTGTAACCAATTACTGTCGTGTATAAAACAATAAGAGGGTAATTCTATTTATGCTTTTCAATATCCAAAATTTATTGGGGTAGTCATGTGCTTTTCAGAGGGGACAAATATGTTGAAATTTATTGCTGAGAGCTTCTCATATCAACATGTAGAAGATACGACAAGGGATGGTGCATTGCTGGGCCTTATTGTGGAGAATGAAGCCAGTCATATGTTGGAGGCAGGATTGGGAGAGAAGCTCAGGACCAATGACCATAATATCATATATTTTAAGTTCCTTAAGGAAAAGGCAAAAAAAACATTTTCAAAATATAACGTCTTTGGATTGGAGAGACAGAGTTTATTAGAAAATAGGATCTGGCCAAAGTAGTCTGGGGACATTTACTTCTGGATAAAGTAGTCTGGGGACATTTACTTCTGGATAAAGTAGTCTGGGGACATTTACTTCTGTCGTCGAATAGCGTGGATTAGGGATGAGTGTCCATGCTCAAAATGGAATTGGTGAGAGTATGGGCCCAATATGCTACAATCTACGATCAACTTTACGAAACCAAGCCCTTACACACTCCGAGGTATACAAATATTCAGAGCTGAATAACAAAGTAAATAGTAGCTTAAAGCAGCTATAAAGTGAGCAGATCAATGGAATCCCTCTCAGAATGTAGAAAGTGCAGCGCTCAAGTTAAGGAAGTCAGTAGAAGAGAATAAAGGAGATGTGATAAAACATGAGTAAGATTAGTAAGAAACCCAAGATATTCCATCCAAATATCGGGGGAAGAGGATAACAAGGGAAAGAACGGGGAATAGGAGTGATCAAGGAGGCAGCCTGTGCACACAGCCAGAAAATACGTGAAACAGGTATTTCATATCCATCTTCACTTGAGCAAAGGAGTTCCTGGATCCATGGAGGGTGACTGTGTGACCCTTTAACAGATTGATAGCGACTGGAAGGAAGAACTGGAAGTTTTGGCAGAGTAAAAACTGGACAAATCCCCAGATCTGTGAGCTGTATCTTAAATTAATATGAAAGGAAAGGGAGAAAATAACAGGCTCTGAGCTTTATTTATTTATTGTGCTTTTGAACAGAGTGGAGATGCGATGGAGAGGTCGGCATCTAATTCCGTTTCAACAAACTGCGATAGAAATAAACAACGGAAGTAAAGACGACCAAGTCTCACATCAGTGAGGGAAACAATTACAGAAGATTTTGAAAATATCTTCAAGGCTGAGAGATATATTTTTATTTAGTCAGTGAATCACAGGTGACGGGGAAACTGCAGCGAAGTGGAGTTGAGTACTATCAGAACAAACATGATTGAACTGAAAGGCAGAACATACTCGGAGAGCTGCTGGAAATATTACTGTCCCTATGCCTTATGGTATCCAGTCTGCTAGTATTCCTGTGTTTGGGAGAACAACAACTTGTCTCCCATTAGAGTGAGACACAGTTCGGAATACAACTGAATTTATAAATGGTACACAAATAGCCAGAAATTATTTAGAAGCAGGAATGTAATCAGTATTCTGTAACTTCCAAGGAAAATAATGTTCATTCCTTGAAACATCAGGGAACATAGGCCAAGTTTCTCATGGACACCTTTGATAGCATTGTCCTTGGTAGAAGCCGATTGAACCTTCCTTTTCCTCTCTCTATGGCAATAAAATATTTACGGAGAGAAAGAACGAAAACTGCACAGAGTCCTCCGGGTGCAGTTTGCCCAAGCTCCAATTCAACTGAAGCAAGACGTCTCTCCCCTGACAATAAAGGTTCTCATTTCACTGTCTTTCCAAATTGCCTGCTGCACCTGTAAGTGAGACATCAGCAGCGTATAGACAAGGACACTTTGGATTTTATTTATATCTGTACTTTTCAACATTTTACAATTTATGAAATATAATGTCTATTAATTTCTCCAATAAAGTGGATAACTTCACGTTTCTGCATCATACGTCATATGCAATGACCTTACCCATGTGGAGGCCCGTTCAATTTTCATAAATATTTACATCTTCCTCACAGCACACATTCCCACACAAAAATTAACTGTAAATTCTTCACTCTGTTTCCTGTCTTTTCATGAATACTTAATCCATCCGTGTACATTCATAATTATAGTTTTGTTTGAGTGAAAGAGGCCCATACTGTTCTCACTGCCACTTCAAATGAGCATTATTACCTCCACCCAATTTCCCATTTTTACTATGCAAACTCCTTGACGCATGCCAAACACAATCTATTTCTTAACTTTGAAAAGCTGAAGAACTGTCTTTGTTGAAGAAACTATTCGCAACAGTAGTAAAGGCAATGAGTGAAGGATATTACCCATCATTCAAATTGTCCCTCTCCAGCCTTCTGTAGTAAACACTGAGTTAACACTTTTCAGGTTATCCATTCAACATCTATCTTGTTCCCTGTTTTGGTTGGTATTGTTTCGTTCTTTGTTTGCACCTGAATACCTGAGATAGAAACTCTTTTGCGAAGGAAGGGTCATGACCGATTTGGGCCAAAAGCAGATAAAAGGAGTTATGTAACAAATCAGTTATAATCTCTTTATATTATGGAACAGGCGCAAAGCGCTCAACAACCACATCCTGTCCTGATCATATTGTGTTCCATGTGGCAATGGCACGGCGAGCATGCAGCCAATTACAAACTCATTTCAGCAGATAGTTGTTGAATTAAATTACATGGAGTCACTGATTATAACAAATTGAAGTCGTATTGCCAAAAAGTAGCTAATACCATATCTAGAACAGCTATGCTGCCCCTGTGTAAGAAACGGTACATGTGTAGTCCAGCTCGATTGCCACAACATCCACAACATTCACTATTTCCGCTATCAACCATCAATGGAGGCAGTGTGTTCCAGATACAAGGTACATTGCAGACATTTATCAAAGTCCATTCGACAGCACCTTTCAAGCCTTGATAATCTGAAGTAGCAAGGGCAACAGATCGACAGAAACACTAACCCTGCAAGTTACACATAAAGTCAATGACCATCCTGACTGGGAAATATATCTCAGTCTCGCAGGTGTTACTTGATGAATGTCCTGCCTTTCATTCCCTAACATTATTGTGGGTGACCCTGCTGCATGGGCAGCACACAACCACCTTGTACAGAACAAAATGTATGGGCAATAAATGATGGCCCACCCAGAAATGTCTGATACCTGTCAATGAATAATGTACAAATGTTTCACTGTTTTGCATCTGAGTGTCCATTGCTGCATTTGTAAATAGATTTAATCGATATTTTTGAGTCTCAGGAAATGGAGAAGTGATTTGTTTGAGGAGCAAAAGCTTCTGAGTGGAAAGAGCTTTATAGGGCCGATGCTGAGAAATTATTTCTGTGGGTCTGGGAATCCAAAACATGATGACAGGATCTCAGGATAAGGGGCAACTTAGCTGGGACTCAGATGATTTGAAATTATATCCCTCCATGGGTCTCAGAATATGTAGTATTCGCCATCTCAAAGATTGTAGATGCATGTTAAGGAATATTGTGAAAAGTTCACAGAGATATGGAGGAGCTTCGGGTTAGATAATGTTACAGTGATATGGAGGTATAGGTTCAGGAGGGTGTTACAGATGTGCGGAAGCTGCAATAGAACAGAG
>NC_057717.1:24537967-24556088 GCF_004010195.1 Chiloscyllium plagiosum | reverse complement strand
AAGCCACAGTGATAGGAAGGACTGAAGATACTGCAGGAGATTACAGAGATCAGTTGGGCTGGAGGGCTGGAAGATGTATGTGTTGGTAGAGGTTATGCAGATAAGAATATGTTTAGATGTTGGAGGATGTCAGTGATATAGAGAGGTGTGGAGAGGCTGGAGGAGGAGACAGAGGTTAGGAAGACCATCGATGATGAATGAAGTTCACAGAGGTGTGGAGGGGTAGAGCGGCTGGAGGAATTTTACGTAGATAGAGAAGAATGAAGTGGGTGAAGGAGGTACAGAGATAAAAAGGGCTGTAGTGACTACGTGTGGTTACTGAAGTGGGGAAGATGTAAGGTTTATAAAAATAGAACAATACAGCGCAGAACATGCCCGTTTGCCCTCGATGTTGCACTGACCTGTGAACTAATCTAAGCCAATCCGCCGACACTGTTCCATCATCATCCATGTGCTTATCCAAGGATTGTATAAATCCCCCGAACGTGGCTGAGTTAAGAAAATTGACAGGCAAGGAATTCCACGCTCTTACTACTCTCTGAATAAAGAACATGTCTCTGACATCACTTTTAAACCTGTCACCCTTCAATTTGTAGCTATGCCCCTTCGTACAAGCTGATGTCATCATCTGAGGAAAAAGGCTTTAACTGTCTACCCTATCTAATTGTATGAATCTATCAAATCCCCCCTTAGCCTTCTTCTCTTCAATGGGCACAGACCCAAGTTTCTCAGCCTTTCCTTATAAGACCCTCCCTCCATACCAGGAAAAGTCCTGTTAAATCTCCACTGCACCTTTTCCAATGCTTCCATACCCTTCCTGTAATGGTGCGACCAGAACTGCACCCAATATTCCAAGTGTGGCCGCACTAGCATTTTGCATAGTTGCGGCATGACATTGCGGATCTAGAACTCAATATCTCTACCAATACAACCTAACACACTGCATGAGTTCTTCACAGTACAATCAACCTAGGTAGCAACTTTCAGGGATCTAAGTACATGGAAACCAAGATCCATCTGCACATCCACATTACCAAGAGTCTTTCCATTGACCAAATATTCTGCCTCCCTGGTATTCTTCCCAAAATGAATCACCTCATAGTTAGTTGCATTGAAGCTCCATTTGCCACCTCTCAGCCCAATTCTGCAGTTTGTCCAAGTGCCCCTTCAACCTGCAAAATATTTCCACACTGTTCACTATTCCTCCGATTTTAGTGTCATCTGTAGTCTTACTAACCCATCCACCTATGTCTGCATCTAAGTCATTTATAAAAATGACAAACAGTAGTGGTCCCAAAATAGATCCTTGTGGCTCACCATAGTTAACGGACTCCATGCTGACCACCATTCGCTGCCTTTTACAGAAAGCCAGTTTCTAATCCAAACTGCTAAATCACCCTCAATCCCACGCCTCTGCATTTTCTCCAACAATCTACCATGTGGAACTTTATCAAATGCTTTACTGAGGTCCATGTACACCACGTCAACTGCCTTTCCCTCTTACACATGCTTGGTCACCTTTTCAAAAACCTCAATGTGGTTTGAGAGACATGACCATGTTGACTATTGGCAATCAAATTGTTGTTTGCTAGATGATTATAAATCCTATGTCTTATAATCCTGTCCAAAATATTTCCTACACAGACATTAAGTTGACTGGTCTGTATTTGCCTGGGTCATCTGTAGTGCCCTTCTTGAACATGGGCAATGATTTGCAATCCTCCAGTCCTCTGGTACTAAACGTGTAGACAATGAAGACTCAAATATCAAAGCCAAAGGCTCCCACAACTCCTTCCTAGTGTCCCAGATGAAGCTCGAATAAATCCCATCTGACACAGGGCACATTTTCACTTCCACTCCTTCTCGAATTGATAACACATCTTCCTTACCAACCTCGATCCTCTCTCGTCAAATATCTCGCATCTCATTCTTCTCTATAATATTCTACTTTCCCTGAATGAAAACCAATGAGAAATGTTCGTTTAACACCTGTCCGATCTCCACAGAATCCACAGTCAACTTCCCACTTCTGTCTTTGACTGGCTCCACTCCTACCCTAGTTATCCTTGTCTTCCTAACGTACCTATACAAAGCATTAGGATTCTCCTTTATTCGACCTGCTAAAAATGACCCATGTCCTCTCTTTGCACTTCTGAGCTCTCTCTGTAAATTCTTCCTAGCTAATCTGTAATTCTCCACCGTCTCATCGTCACATAAGCCTCCTTCTTCTTCTTAACAATAGATGTAATTTCTGTAGTAAACCACGGTCCGCTTACATTATCACTTCCTCCCTGCCTGATAGGGGCATGGTATTTAAGGACACGCGATGTCTGTTCTTTAAACCAGCTTCACATTTCGATTATCCCCATCCCCTACATTTTGCTACCCTGTTCTATGCATCGTAAGTTCTGCTTAATCGCGTTACAATTGCCCTTCCCCCATTGATAACTCTTGCCCTGTGGCATGTACCTATCCCTTTCCCTTACGAAACGAAACGTGTTTTTGGAGGTTATATCCACAGGAAAAGGTAGAGTTACTAGAGAATGCCAAAATTATGGGGCGGTATGGGAAATGCTGGAGGAGTTTACGAAGATCATGACAGTCTAGTGGTTGGATGAGGTTTACAAAGGTCGGGAGCAGGGAGTGGCTGGACAAGGTCACAGCGACAGGGCATACGGGAGAGCAGCTTAGACAGATATGTAGGGTTTGTAGGGGCTGAAGTAAGTCCTGGATAAATGGTGATATATAGATGATGGAGGAGGTTAGAGAGGTAGGGAGTCATGTAGGGTTTGGAGGTGCTTAATGAGATAGTGAGGGGTGTAGGGTTTGGAAGACGTTACAGAGATAGGGAAGGGTATAGAGTTTGGAGGAGTTTAAAGAGATAGGGAGGAGGAAGGTTCTGCAGATATTACCAGTGATAGATTGGTTGATGAATGGGCAGACAAGGGACAGAGAACATTTGAAGAAGTGAGACCTTGGAGTATCCAATCACAAGAGCCAAGGAGTCAGTCTCATCCAGACAGGAGAGGCCCTTCTGCTGACTGTAATAAAAATAAAAGGCACTGTAGACCGTGCAAACTCCTCCTTCCTAATGCATTGAAGCTTATGCCAGAATTGAGAGAGATGTCCTCCAGACTGTCAAGCAACAATCTGACATGACAAAACCTCATGGGTTCATATCAAAGCCTGACACGGAAACCTCCCGCTGACACCCCTCCCTCTGCCCCATGGTGTCTGATCAAACACTGACACGGATACCTCCTGCTGACTCCCCTCCCTCAGTCCCACGGTGTCAGATCAAACACTGATACAGAAACCTCCTGCTGACTCCCCTCCCTCAGCCTCTCGGTGTCAGATCAAACACTGACACGGAAACCTCCTGCTGTTTCCCCTCCCTCAGTCTCACAGTGTCAGATCAAACACTGACACGGAAACCTCCTGCTGTCTCCCCTCCCTCAGCTTCACGGTGTCAGATCGAACATTGACAAGGAAACCTCCTGCTGACTCCCCTCCGTCAGCCTCATGGTGTCAGATCAAACACTGACACGGAAACCTCCGAATGACTCCCCTCACTCAGCCTCACGGAGTCAGATCAAACACTGACACAGAAACCTCCTGCTGACTACCCTCCCTCAGCCTCACGGGGTCTGATCAAATACTGACATGGAAACCTCCTGCTGACTCCCCTCCCTCAGCCTCACGGAGTCAGATAAAACACTGATGTGGAAACTTCCTTCTGACTCCCCTCCCTCAGCTGATGGATCAGTGTCCCTCCACATTGAACAACACGCGGAGGACGCACTGAGAGGGTGACAGAGCTGGAGAGTGTATACTGAGTTGGCCATTTCAAACCCCACCAAGAGGGGATTCAGCAGCACCACTGCTGATCGAGATGGTCGTGTCCAAAAGGACATAGCTGTGAGACTGAGTCTGCACCGGGGCAGGGTGGAACGACTGAGAGGGAGAAACACACCTGACCTCATCTTCACCAACCTACTGCTGCAGACACATTGATGATGACCATTTTGGGAACGGTGACTACCACACACAGTATTCCGGGAGACAAAGTCACACATACATGCACGCACATGTGAGAAATACTATCACCATGCTAAACGGGACAGATTTCGAATAGGTCTAGAACGCAGCACTGGCCTTTGTGAGGTGATTCGAATCATGACCAACAGCAGCAGAATTGTATTCCAGAACAAAATTCAATGTCACTACTTGGCATATGGTCCACTTTACCCTGCCCATCAGGCCAGGGGATAAACCCTTGTTCAATGGAGAATACAGGAGGGCCTGCCAAGAGCAGTACCAGCTACACCTCACAATGAGGTGACGTTACAAATCAAGACCACTGACTCACCAAATAGCATAAACAGCCAGTGACAGACAGATCTAAGCAACAAATCAGATCTAATCTCTGCAATCCTGCCACATGCAATCAGGGTGAATTGTGTGGTCAATCAAACAACTCACTGGAAGAGGAAGATCCACAAATATCACGTTCCTCAGTGATGGAAGAGGCCAGCATAACAGTAGAAAAGATAAGGCTGAAACATTCACAACAATGTTCAGACAGAAGTGTCGATGGGATGATCTATTTGAGTCACCTCCAGTTGGCAGTTATCAGCTAATTCAATTCATTTATGTTTGGTATCTCCAAGTGGCAGGAGGGATGGGATAATGCAAAAGCTGTGGGCCCTGAGAACATACCGTTCAAGCTGTTCCTGCAGGGGATATTGCACTGGGACGTACCTGACAATGTGGGAAACTATCTGGGCGGGTCCTGTACACACACAGACAAAACATCAGAAAATCAATGACTGCCCCATTGCTCTAATCCATATCACTAATAAAGTGTTGCAATGTTATTGGGATCTACTTTGGGATCAAGTAGCACTTCCTCAGCACCAACCTGCTCACTGAAACTCAGTTTAGTCTCTGCCAGGGCCACTCATCCCTTGGGCACATTGGAGCCTTGGTTTAATGGTGTACAACAAGAAAAGACATAGCTGAATTCTACAGGTGAGGTGACAGTGACTGCAGTTTTAAAATTATCATAAATGCATTTGACCAAGTGTTGCATCCAGGATTAACGGCAAAACTACAGCAAATAAGTCTCGTCTGCACTGTTTGAAGTTATACCTGGCACAAATGACGGTTGGTGGAGAGCAGCCATCTCAGCTCCAGGACATCTCTGCAGCAGTTCCCCAGGGGCGTGGTTTCGGGGTACGCCTGTAAATCAGAAGTGGAAAGGTAAGGCACCATACTCCTACAGGATAATAGGGCTGCTCTCTCGTTAGACAGAGACGACTGGTGGAAGTTTAACTGGACAGTCATCATTCCTCAAGTAAGGGAGAGGTTGAGTAGGACAGTTATTTAGTCACCACAGTCAGTGCAGGAATTGAACCCACATTGTTGGCATTAATATCTAGCCGTCCAACTGATTGAGCTAACTGAGTCCTCACTCAGCTCCTTGTGGTATATATTGTAATATTATTCCATTCAGATATGTTGTTAAACACCTCTGGAGCAGGTGGAACTAGAAGCAAATTTCCTAAATCAGAGAGAGGGACAGTATCAGTGAGCTATAAGAGTGATCTCTGTCCTAGGCCCAGTCATAAATTACCATCCCGACAGTGTAAATTCACAAGTAGGGATATTTGCCATTGATGTTTGCCAATGTTCAATGCCATTCCTGATTTACTAAGATACTGAAGCAGCCCTTGTCTTAATGCAACAAGGACCTGGAAATATGCAGGTGTGTGCTTAAAAGTGACAAGTACCATTTCCATTACACATATGCCAGATAACGATTTCCTCTAACAATAGAAAGTTGAACGGTATGCTCTAACATTCAATGCCACCACCATCACTGAACACCCACCTAGCAATATCCTGGCGATTACCGTTAACCTGAACTGGACTGACCATATGATTCCATTACCCATTCCTGTGAAGGGCTTATGTTAAAACATCGACTCTCCTGTACCTCAGATGTGGCCTGACCTGTTATGCTTGCCCGGCGCCACACTTTGACGTATGAAAATTAATTGGCCACAATAATATGCCAGGGACTAGGAATCCTGTAGAAATAACTCACTTCATGATCTCCGAAAGCCTGTACCCCATCGATAAGGCACATGTTGAATATGGGTGTGATGAAATACCCCCCCCCCCCATTTTCTTGGGTGAGTGCAGCTTCACCCTTCATTCACAGATACTCAGTAGTAGCAACACCTGCCATCTACACAGTGCTCTGCAGAAATTTACCAAGGCTCCTTACAACTTACTTCTGAAGCGCGACCATCAAGAAGGACAAGGGTAGCCGATACATGGGACCCCCACCATGTTCGCGTTCTGTTCCAAGCCATTCACCATTATGATTGGGAAGTATATTGCTGTTCCTTCAGTGTCACTGTTTCAAGTTCCCTCCTGAATGGTTATGGAAGTCTAACTACAATACATGGACTGCAGTGGTTCAGTGTGACAGCTTACCACCACCTTCTCAAGGGCAACAAAAGACAGACAATAATTACTGGCCCGAATAAATTAAAATGAAAAATATTGTCCAAATATGCCCAATGCTGGACACTATGTTTTCGGTTTCGTGAGCTCAGGCTGGTTGGGTTCAGTCCGTAACTTGCTTGTTGTGAACAGCTGAGGGGTTAATCTGTCAGTCTCTCAGAGGCATCGCCTACATACAGAGCATCACACAGACATTGATATTCACACCCAAAATCACTGAGCTCTGAGATAGACATAAGCAATTCAAAATGTATTCATATCTGACTAACATGTTTAAACACACAGTGAAATTGTTACCACAAAAATGATTATGATTGAATATTACCAGGGAGAAAGTGAGGACTGCAGATGCTGAAGATCAGAGTAAAACAAATGTGGTTCTGAAAAAGCACAGCCGTTCAGGCAGCATCTGAGGAGCAGGAGAGTTGACTATTAGTTCCTAACATTAATACAAAGGAAAATAATTGCATATTTTCAAAGTTATTGCACTTAATAATGTGGTCTTGGGTGTGGGAATGATATTCATCATTTCAATGTTCCTTACTGTGAGTTGGGCACTGTTTTCATCATATTGTTGTTATAAAAGTGAACAGAATAATTGGGTGGATTTTATGCATATTGGACAATCTAAAAGTTGGTATTATGAAAGAATGTCAGAACTTCCGTGAAGAGACTTTGCTGTTAATGGTTAGAACAATGCTGTTAACATTTACACAGAGATTTCCTGCTCAAGTCACACACAAGGACGTTGGGCTGGGACGATGCTGGCCATCAATGGAGCTGCACAATTCTGTTTGGATACTGACATTGTGGGGCTAACATACACTGGATATTGTTTATGATGGATTCAGTATAAGCTGACATGTGCTGCAGGAACCCATCACCTTTATAACACCGTCATTCAAGATCGGGTCCAAGGTTCAGAATTACAAAGATTAGGGACACACCAGAAGAAATATACTTGCAAGACAAGGCTGTTTTTAGGTCATTGTTATAAATATTGAACTGCGTCTGGACCAGAGCTAAGTGCGAGTCCATTGAACAGTCTGCCCCACACACATCTCCCTGTTGTTCAGGTATGTCTCTAACCAGTCCATTTTGAGTGATTGTGTGAGTAACTGCCCAGCTCCAGTTTGGAAGCTCTCTGGACAGATTTTGGAGATGGCCAGTGTTTTGGAGGTCATGGCGGTCACACTGTGTCTGAATTCAGGCTTTTCCTCAAAGTCATTTCCAACAGCTTTGCTGCCTGCAAGATGGTATGTTCACTGATCTGAACATGAATCAGCCGTTTACTACAGTCACTGAATTGTGTAATAGTTAGCTGTGCGCTCTGGTATTTCAATTATTATTCACTTCATTTGTTTTCAACTGAAAAATATTGATGTTTGGTTTATTTTAAAATATGTAAGAAATAAAGTGACATTAACTCTTCACTATACAAAATGTAAAATTGACCTGCTGCATATTTCCCTCAGACTAATCAAGCAACAATCAATATTCTATGGAAAGCAAGATTATGTGAACAGGACTATGTCCCAGACAACATCCCCATCCTATCTGATAGGTTCTGTCCCACTGAAAGGACACACACAGGCAGAAGAGGGCAGGTCTTTGGCGTATAGGGCAACATGGTGGCTCAGTGGCTAGCACTGCTGCCTTACAGCACCAGAGATCCAGGTTCGATTACAGCCTTGGACAACTGCCTGTGTGGAGTTTACACGTTCTCCCCGTGTCTCCGTGGGTTTCCTCTCACAGTACAAATATGTGCAGCTCAGATGAATTGGCCAGGTGGGTTGCTCTCTGGAGGGTTAGTGCGGACTGGTTGGGCCGAAGGGTCTGTTCGCACACTGTAGGGAATCTATTCTAATCATAATGCTCAGCATTGATGCTGGATCCTGTGACTGCTCTGCAGCAGGTTTTGCGGGAATCAATAAAAGGGAAACCTATAATCGACCACATTGTCACCTTTCTGCCTGCTGCAGATCCACCCCTCCATTTCATATATCTGCAAGAATGGTCACTACACAGTCCTTATTGGGAGCAAGGGCTATCTTCACACTTTGCAGACCTTCCACACAATGATATGTACTGAATGGTACAGACTTTAAACAGGTTAAGCAACTAATGACGATGCATCCATGAGGTACAATGGCCCATCGGCGGCGGTGGCAGCATCATATTCTGTACAACTCATACAGTCTGCAACTTCCTGGACCGACATACCTCCCACTGTACAGTAACCATCACGGCCTGACATAACTCCCACTGTACAGTAACCATCACGGCCTGACATACGTCCCACTGTACAGTAACCATCACGGCCCAACATACCTCCCACTGCACAGTAACATCACAGCCCGAATACCTCCAACTGTACAGTAATCATCACAGCCCGACATACCTCCCACTGTATAGTAACCATCACGGCCCGACATACCTCCCACTGAACAGTAACCATCACGGCCTTACAGACCTCCCACTGTACAGTAACCATCACGGCCCGACATACCTCCCACTGTACAGAAACCATCACGGCCCGATATACCTCCCACTGCACAGTAACATCACAGCCCGACATACCTCCAACTGTCCAGTAACCATCACAGCCCGACATACCTCCCACTGTACAGTAACCATCACGGCCCGACATACCTCCCACTGTACAGTAACCGTCACGGCCCGACATACCTCCAACTGTACAGTCACCATCACGGCCCGGCATACCCCCCACTGTACAGTAACCATCACACCCCGACATACCTCTCAACGGCCCGACATACCTCCCACTGTATAGTCACCATCACGGCCCGGCATACCCCCCACTGTACAGCAACAGTTACTGCTCGACATACCTCCCACTGTACTGTAACCAACACGGCCGGACATACCCCCCATTGTACAGCAACAGTTACTGCTCGACATACCTTCCACTGCACAGTAACCATGAAGAGCCCAGTGCTTAGCACTGCTGTCTCACAGCAACAAAGTCCCAGGTTCAATTCCGGCCGTGGGTGACTGTGTGGAGTTTGCACGTTTTTCCCGTGTTGCGTGGGTTTCCTCCGGGTTCTCCGGTTTCTTCCCACAGTCCAAAGATGTGCAGGTCAGATGAATTGGCCATTCCAAATTGCCCATATTGTTAGGTGCAGTCGTCAGGGTTAATTATATTGCAGAGGTATGGGTCTGGGTGAGTTACTTTTCTGACGGTTTGTATGGACTGGTTGGGCTGAAGGGCCTGTTTACACATTGTAGGGAATCTAATGTTACCTCCAAGGTTCAATTCGGGAATATGATGGAATAATCCCTTATCTGAATGAGTGCAGCTCCAACAGTACTCTAGTATGGACTTACTAGCAACAGGCAATGCAGTTTTGTGGGGAAGATCATGTCTCACAAACTTGATTGATTATTTTAAGGCAGTGACAAAATTGATAGATGAGGGCATGGGGCTGGACGTTGGCCAATTAGACCTTAGCAAGGCCTTTGATATGGTTCCTTATGGCATGGTCATACAGAAGGTGAAGTGAAATGGGATCAGTTAGTAAGATGGATAGAGAACTGCTTGGTCACAGAAGACAGAGTAGTGGTGGAACAGTGTTTTTGTGACTGGAGATCTGCAAATAGATTGGCGGAGTTGCAGATTGTGTGGATGATTACCAGAGAATACAGCAGGATATAGGTCAGTTGCCTACCTGGATAGAGAAAACACAGATGTAACTTTATCTGGACAAATGCGACGTGATGCGTTTTAGAAGGTCTAATGCAGGAGAGAAGAATACAGTGGATGAAAAACTATTGGCCGCATCAACATCCGAAGGGATCTAGGTGTACAGCTCCTCAGTTCCCGGAAAGTGGCAACACGGGTGGATAGGGTAATCAAGAAGATTGATGGCAAAATTTCAGGCATGCATCGGAGAATGCAGTATGAAAATTAGCAGGTCGGATTGCAGCTGTAGAGAAGCTTAGGTCGGGCACATTTAGCTTATTGTGTACAGTACTGGTTGCCACTCCAGCAGAACGATGTGGAAGTGTTGGAGAGGGTATGGAAAAATTTTACCAGGATGTTGTCTGCTTTGGAGGGTATTAGCCATAAGGAGAAATTGAACAAACTTGGTTTGTTTCCAACTGGGCATCATTGGCTATGGAGCTACCTGATAAATATTTACACAATTATCAGAGGCATAGATAGAAATACAGTTAGAGTCTTTTTCCCAGAGTAGAAATATCAATTACTCAGGACCGTAGGTTTTAGGTAAAAGGGAGAAAGTTTAGGAGATATGATCGGCAAGACTTTTGTTTTGCTTTTCCAGACAGAATGTGCAAGTGCCAGTGATGCACTGATAGAGGAGAAGAAGCTGATATGGCAAGGTTTTAGAGGGATCTTGGCACAAATATGAGTAAGTAGGGAACAGAATGACATAGAGGGTGTCGGAGCAAAAACTTTCTTTTTAACTTTAGGACAGCATCATGTGACAGTGTGGGCTTGCTGGGATGAAGGGCCTGTTCCTGTGCTGGACTGCACTTTAAAACAAGATTTGAGTGCGGGAGTGTCAAGATGTTGACTGAATCATTACTGATGATCAATAGCCACATTCAATGGATCTCTCCTCAACAAATTGCAGTTTCATATCCTCCCTCCCCCTGTGGCGAATATGGAGAATTGGACGTGAAAGTCTGAGCTGGTAACTGGTGACTCCATCTCGCCCACGCTCCTATGGCCTTCCATCTTAGACATCAATGTCTCGGTGGACACGGCACTGACAGAAACTGCATGTATTCCACACCCTCCAACGATGGCATCTGTTTCATGCCAGCCTCACCATGCCATCCCATCTCATCTCCGACCCACTGACAGTACGCTTCTGTACTTCAATGCTGCAGCTCAGAGTGCACTGTCAACTCTCATTGCAATGCTGCTGCAAGGACACTGTGCTCAGGCACATGCCCAGCTCATGGACTGTCCCTCTGGGCTGCTCACTCCGTGTTTGTAAACACTTAATGTTGCTGCAAGGACACTGTGCTAAGCGAAACACACCCAGCTCATGACCTGTCCCTCTGGCGGCTCACTCCATGTTTGTACACACTCAATGCTGCTGCAAGAACATTGTGCTCAGGGACATACATCTAGCTCATGGCCTGTCCCTCTGGGCTGCTCACTCCGTGTTTGTACACACTCACTTTGAGCTGACTTGAATGCTGTCAGAATTATTACCTTGCCTTACCCTGTCTTTAACAGTGTTACCCCTCAGCCAGAGCTAGCAGGCTCACCCGCCTGCTGTATTGTCTTGGTGTTTAGCACAGACACAAAGCCAGGAAGCTTGATATCATTATTCACAGTCAGCCACGGTGCCCAGCACAGTGAGTGAGGGGGAGTCTCAGATCCCAGTCCGGGAGCTTGGACACGGTCAGTCAGCCTCTCATCGTTGTTCAGGTCAAGATCCTTCCCCTGTGAGGGGGTGAGGAGCTGAATGTTAGTGAGACCCATGCCTCTCTTGGCTATTTCTCTCCGATTGTGGAATGGTTCTTTCTGAAATGTGAAACTTAACAAGTGGTATTAAGGGAGATGGAAAAGGTTGGTACAGCTGTGAGAGCTGGAACAGCTGGGGGAAAGGTGGCAAGGTGTCTTAAGTGAGTGAGTAGGCAGCACAGACACCAGGCAGAGTTGGGCAGAGGGATAGAGAAGTGATTAGAGAAAGACTAAGAGAAGGTGCTGTCATCAGTGAGAGTGGAAGAATATGAGCCTTGGTGGTAGGTGGGTGCAGTAACAGAGATAGAATGAGGGTGAGCTCTCAAAGTGCAGATGGTGGCACTTACCCTGGTGGAGTGGAGAAGGTCACTGACCTGCTTCGTTCACTGCTGGACATTCACCCAGAAGGCTGGCACCTCACTGACCCAGGGCCAGCTTCGGACCAAGCTGGCAGGGTCTGGTACCATGGCCTCCCCTGCCAGTCCTGGAGGAAGGTAATGTCCCTCTTTCACACCATGTCATTCATCAGAACCTCAGGGGCTTGTCCACAAAGTGAAGCCCCAGTTTTACCCGCCTCTGCTATCTCCTGGGCAGTTTCAGATTGACAATCTAAGAGTGTAATGACTTTTTACTAATGGCACCTGGAGCAGGAAGGCTGGTGCATTCTGGGATATCCAGGCAGTGGGCAGTTGTTATGACGAAGGGGAAAATCCATCGTGTTAGTAATAGTTAAGAAGATAACCACGTGTGCAGGGAGGGTAGTTAATGAGGCAGATTGGGGATGGTATCATGAGAAACTGCACTTCACCTTGTAGAGAGAAACCCTCCATAAAACCTGACTAAAATGAGACTTGACCAAATCATATGATGGTGTAGGCCTCTGTGTGTCTGAATATGGAATGCAGTGTAAAATATTGGGAGCAACAAACTTGGAGCGGAGAATTAAAAAGGAGATTCAAACCCTTAAAAAGGGGTAACACAATGTGCCAGACTGTTAAAAGGAGCCGCGGAAAATCCCCTGCTTTACAGTTACCTGCATTATCCAATCCTCACTGAATGCAGGGATGGTGCCAGAGGCCTGGAGAATGGCTAAAACGGCAGCTTTGATTAATGTGGAGAAAGGGACTGACTGAATAGGTCGCGGCTGGAATTCTGAGACAGTGGATAAACGGTCACGAAGGAAGTCCCAGGGACTCCATGACAGTCGGTCTGGATTTGTTCAAGTAAGATCGTGTGGAATACATCTTCCTCTCGGTTTGAGGCAGTAACTTGTAACTGCATGTGACTTACTTGGATTTGACAAGAGATCCGATGGCAGACTGTTTAAAAACAGCAACTGTGGGGTCCAGGTGAATGGAGCAAACAACCCAGAGAAGTCCAAGGCAAGGCATTTGGGGGCATCAACAACAGAGAGGAATACACAGGAAATGAGAGTATGGTCAGTGTGGGCAGATAAATGAAGGTAGCTGGACATTTCAATAATCTTGTTAATGGAGCAAATGACATCATTTCCTCTATCAGCCAAAATACACAATTTCAGAGCAGGAAGCTTATGCTGGAACTGTATAAATATTGAGTTCAGTCACAGCCTGGGGAATATGTGCAGCTCTGGTCACCCATCACATACAAGGATGGAATTGGACTGGAGAGGGAACAGAGGAGGTTCTTCCCGCTGTGACAGTGGAAGTGCAGTTCTGAGGAAAGATAGGAATGGAGGATGCTGAGAGGAGATTTGATTGGGATGCACATGCTGTCAGGGGCCTGCGTAGAGAGGGCAATAACACCTTGTTCCTGTTGGTAAACTGCTTTACCAGTGGTGAATATTTAATATGATTGGCTGAAATATCAGAAAAGTGGTGAGGAAAGTTGTTATTTCACCCAGAGTATGGTCTGGATCTGGGAGGCACACATGGAAGCGGAGTAGAGGCAGAAACTCTCAAACCATTTTAAAAAGGTGCCGGAATATACAGCTGACGTCCTATAATATCCGGGGAGACAGAACTAGGACTTTAAAAAACAACATTACATCTTGTCCAATGCAGACAATGGACAGAGTGATCTTCTCTATACTGCTATTTTCTGAAGTTTTCAAAGCTTAACAAAATCTGATAGGATCAATATGCAGAGATGAGGGGTGAGGGCAGGGAGGAGCAGTGTGTAAATTGATTAGCACCACAATAATACTGATCCCATCCTTTATACACAATGCTACTTCACTTGTTGGCCTATTTATCCTTCCTGTAGAAATGGGGAAAATCTTTAATTATCCAGTTCCCAGTCATAGTCACACTGCAGCCCCATCTCCATAATCCCAGATCAATTTGACCGGGTTCACACTATTTAAAGCTACCATTTCACTGGCCTCGTTGAAAGGTTCCCAGCTTCATTCTTGCCCCATTGAAGGCTGCTCTTGGCAACTAATGTTTCTCACTCTCTCAATTATTGCACATCATGCTCTACCATCATTCTGGACGTTACAATAAAATGATTGTTGTGCCCCAAAACATTTCCGTACTGACACTGGATCCACTTGCCCCATCTCTTTCCCAAGGACCAGGTCCAACTGTACATACTCTCTTGGGTTGGACACATAGTCCTGAATTGATCTCTCCTCCATGTAATCCAGGGATACTGGCCCCTCATGACCCTGCACCACCAGTAACCCAGTTAATATCTGGACAAATTAAGTTTCTCAGTATAACTAATCTGTAGTATTGTCATCGCTCTCAAATAACCCTGCATATTTATTCACTCCTCCCCTTCCAATGGTTGCTGGCCGACAGACTGTACCTCACAGTTTAATTGTACACTTTTTGTTCTGTAGCTCCAGCCAAATTCATTCTGTCCTTGGATGGATCATCTTTCTCTTGGACTCCTTAACTAACGCTAATCTCAATCAGTACTTCTACCTTCATCCTTTCTCTTCCCTTCTATCATTTTGGAATCCGTTATCCCCAGCAATATTTAACACCCAGTCCTGACATCCTCGAGCCAACTCTCGCTGATCAGATTTCCACACTCTAATCTGCATTTGGAACTCCCCAGAATCTGAATATTCACATCCATGCAGAGTACCTTAGATTAAGGCTTTCTTTCTCACTCCATCTTCCACTGTTAAACTTGTTGTTGTAAATTAGTACCAACTGCATATCCCATTATTTTGAGAATCTTGTTAGTTCCTCTACTAATCCTTTTTGGATCCGAAGCACACGCCAAGTTATTTTCAATCCCTCCCAAACACCCCGTAAGTAATTCAGTCCCAGCTCTGTCATGTTAGCCCATCGAGCTTGCACAGTTGCTGCCTTCCCCAGACCCAGTCCCAATGTCCCAGGAATTTGAAATCATTCCTGCTGCTCCATCGTTCCAGTCACACTCTCATCTACCTAAAATTCCGAGTTCTGTTCTCACTTGGACTCGGCACTGGCAGTAACCAAGAGATTGCTACATTTGAGGTCCCGGTGGCGAACCATCCACCGAGCTCCCTAAATTCTGATTCCCAGACCACTTCACCCTTCCTACCCAGGTCTTTCCTACCAACATGGACATGACCTTTGACTGCTCACTGGCCCCCAAACAAATGTCCTGCAGACACCGTGACATTCGTAACCCCACTATCCTGGAATTGCAGACACGCTGACACCTTCATCACTTTCCTGACTCCTCTGTGACTATTGTTCCTCCTTCCTTCTCCCTCCCCTCCTGTACAGTCAGGCTGCTTGTGGTGTCACAGACATGGCTCTGACTGCACTCCCCTGAGCATCCCGCACCTTCATCAGCTTCCGAACTGGGAAAATGAATTGGGAGGGAGACACCAGGATACTCTTGTATGCCCTGACTGTTTCTCTTAAATTGACTCGTTCCCCATTCCCTTCATTTTTCCAGGCCGTCATGCCTGCAGGGTATCGGCTCTGTGTGTGTGCAGTCCCCCTAACTCTCAGCATCACAGATGTCCCATAGAGTCTGTAGTCACTGTCTGAGCTGCAAGACCCAGTATCCATCTTGGACACGAGCAGGGTCTATGACTTCCCAATGTAACAGAACACATTTTCCATCTGACAAATATGCCTTGCCATGCCGTAAAATGCAATATGTCTGGAGTAACTTAATTAATCACTAAGAATAAAGTTAACATCAGGGAATTCACAATATGGTTAAGTCCCTTATTCCGCTGTGGCTTACTGAGGTTTATTTATTATATTGACTCAGAATTTCACTTCTTCCTCTTGTTTCTGAGTTCAAATCTTCTTTCAGAAGTTCAAAAAATAAATTTGCTAATTTATAGCAATTATCTGATAGTCACTAATAATGCTGTATTTATCAGGCAATGAATTTATAGCCTTTTCTGTGATGGCTCATGCACTTCTTTCAAACTCAGTGTATGCAGGTCCAAACACCAGAAAGTTATCTCCGTGACTCCCAGATACGTGTAATCCTCCAGCTCCCACTCCACTCTGCTTCCTCACAAGGTCACTGTCTCTGTGACTCCCAGATACATGTATCCTCCAGCTCCCAATCCACTATGCTTCCTCACAGGGTCACAGTCTCTGTGACTCCCAGGTATGCGCAATCCTCCAGCTCCCACTCCAATCTGCTCCCTCACAGGGTCACCGTCTCTGACTCCCAGATACGTGTAATCCTCCCGCTCCCACTCCACTCTGCTCCTTCACCTGTTCACCATCTCTGTGACTCCCAGGTATTACTAGGCCTCGATCCCCAGTGCTGATTTATACCCTCCCACTTTGCTGCCTCTGTAACTCCCAGGTATGAGTGAGCCTCATGCTCCTGCTTCAAGTTAGTCCCTCACATGGTCACTCTCTCTGTGACTCGGTGCTGATTTCGAGCCTCCTGCTCTGCTGTTTCTCCAACGCCAAGTCCCTGTCAGTCGCGATCCTCGCTGCTGATGTATATTCGCCCGCTCAGTGCTGTTCACTCTCAGGTTCTCTCCATTTGTGACTCCCACGTAATGGTAGGCCTCAAGCCTTAGCTGAGATTTTTAACATCCCACTCTGCACTGCTCTCTTATAGAATCGCTGTTGTGCCTGGAAGACAGTGGAAAAGAGGAGGATTAGACAGAGCACGGGGTGTTACAGTGATTGAGCGAACTGGATTGGATGGAACAGGTTATCTGGGGAGCTAGGCAGACCTGCAGCAACTAAAGAAGTTTAATGGAAGATACAGTGAGAGTTGCAGGCATTGAAGAAAGCATAGGAAATAGAGAGATGGTGGCTTCTTCATGACGGAGCTTTGTAGAGTTTAAAGGGCTTTTTCTGAGCTGCTTACAGAGATCTGTAGACTTCAACAAACGCAAATTGAGAGCCAGCAAATGTCGTATGGTACTGGAGACTGTTGAATGTTACAGAGTTAGAAGACTTGCAGTAACTGGGTGGAATATAAACTCTTGGAGCACGAACTGTGTTCAAGGACCCTCAGGACATGAAGAGGCACAGAGAATTGGAGCATTCCAAATAGTGGGATTGTAGGGACTGGAAGTCCTGAGTTTGAAAAGGAGGATGAAAGGTGTCAATTTAGCACATGCAACCATTGTTATTATAGAGATTTAAGGAAGGGAACCTGTGCTGTCATTGATTACAGCTATATGGAGAGTTACAGAAGCTGAAGGGATACAAATGTAGAAAGGGAGAGGTTTTAGGTGATCCGAATTTAAACAAGAATAAAGAAATGTCAGAGATCTCTAGCACAGATGGGAATGGAGGAGGTGAGGAACTGTAAGAGTTGTAAGTCGGGGAAGATGTCCGATATAAAAGGGAGAGCTGCATTGTCTGTGTGCAGTTACAGACGTGAGGAGTGTTGGAGCGCCTGCTGGAGGGGACACAGGAAGGCAACTCACTACCAGCTTCAAAGGGACAAATCCAACTCAATAATAAATGCTGGCTCAGCCAACAAAGCTCATGTTCATGAATGAATGAAGGAATAAAAGATCTATAAGTAGCACTGAGGTCACTCAGGAAGGCTGTTTCAGCAGCCCTTCACAAACCTGGAACCACTATACCCTGGAAGGACAGGAGCTCCAGGTGCACGGGATCACCGGCATTTCCAAGGTGCCCTACAAGCCACGCTCCATCCTCCCAGCACTGCGTCTGTCCCTACACCCAAAGGACTGCA
>NC_057717.1:24534415-24537286 GCF_004010195.1 Chiloscyllium plagiosum | reverse complement strand
CTTTTTCACGATGGGAACTGGTGATGAGGGGAGCTCCGCAGGGGTCAGTGTTGGGACCACATTGTACACGTTATACATTCAGAGTCTGGACAAAGGATGTGAAGGGGTACGAGAAATGGGTTTCCAAGAACAATCCCAGGGATGAAATTCGTGTTATATGAGGAGCAGGTGAAGTCTCTGGGTCTGCACTTGATGAAGTTTCAGAGGCAGCAGCAGAATCTCATTCAAACTTACAGAATACTGAGGGGCCTGGATGGAGTGGACGTGGACAAGATGTTTCCACGAGCAGGAGAGACTAGGGGCCAAGGGCACAGCTTCAGAGTGAAGGAACGGTCCTTTCGAATGGAAATGTGGAGGAATTTATTCAACCAGAGGGTGATGGATCTGTGGAACTCACTGCCTCATGGGAGATGTGGAGGTGAGTAATTCACTGCATTTAACTCAGAGATAGTTAGGTTCTTGGTGAGTAAGGAGATCAAGGGTTACAGGGAGTAGGCGAGAGAATGGGGTTGAGAAACAATTCAGCCAGAATCGAATGGTGTCGCAGACTCGATGGATCGAATGGCCTAATTCCACCCTATATATGATGATCTTATGGAAGGTACTCATTCTTTGGGTTTCTAAGCGTGCAGTTATCATTTCTGGCTAATCGTTTGCCATACATTCCAGCACTTTACTGATTATTAATGTCGCCTCTTGGTTTCAGAATGACTGCAGAAAGCTACACCACAGAGTAACTTGGGAATCCCTGTGTATAATTCTCATAAAGGTTAAAAATCACACAACACCAGGTTATAGTCCAACAGGTTTAATTGGAAGCACACTAGCTTTCTGAACGACGCTCCTTCATCAGGTGATAGTGGAGGGCTCGATCCTATCACAGAATTTATAGCAAAAATTTACAGTGTAATGTAACTGAAATTATACATTGAAAAATTGATAAACTGTTAAGCTCTTCATCTGTTAGAATACAGTGATAGTTTCACTTCTTTCATGTGTAAATCACAAAACCTTTTTAAAAGTTGCATTCTCAAGTTAGTTGTTAACAATGGTGATCGCTCGACAATATGTTGAAGGTGTTAGACCCCTGTGTTCTCTGTCTATGACCTGATGTTTAGATTGATTCTAATCTAAAAAGTGAGATAACAGAGTTTTACATAAATTCATGCAGTGTTTGAGCTCAGAGTTCTACATAAATGCATGCAGTTCTTGAGCAAAGTGCAATGTAATTCTGCAAATACAAATTCACCCCACAAAATATATGTGTGCATGTGCGTCTTTGTCTGTCTATGTGTGTGTCTGTCTGGGGTGGGGTTTGTGAGTGTGAGAAAGTGTGAGTGTGTGTAGTGAATGCAGGGTGTCTTAAGTCTGTGAGAGGGTGCATGTGTGAGTGTGGGAGTCCCCTATCTCGGGGGAAAATGTTCTTGCATTGGAGGCAGTCCAGATAAGATTTTCCAGGCTGATCCTCAGAATTGAGGGATGTTGATGAGAAAAGATTGAGAAGGTTGAACTTGATCTCATTAGAATTTAGAAAATGAGGCAAATTTATTGATAACCGAAGATTCCTAAGTTCTTGCAGGTTCGGTACTGACATGTTGGTTCCCCTGAGCGAGGATCTGTAACTGGAGATAGAGGGGAATGCAGGCACTAGGAAAGCTTAAGAAAAAAGCTGGTTTGTAGAGACTGGAGGATGTTACAGAGTTCGGTGTTTGAAATTACTGTTGGTGGTTAGAGATCAGATAGGTTGTCGGCCTGAAAGATGTCAAGGAAAGTTACAGGGAAATCAGTCCGGAAGGAATTACATTGATAGGGAGGAATATAGGATCTAGAGATTACACAGAATAGGGGTGGCAGTTGGAGTTACAGGAGATACAAAAAATGGGAGGGTTTTGGGGACTGGATATTACACAGATGGGGTGTTAGTTGGATCTGCATGATTTTATAGAGATGGGGAGGGTTGGAGGGATTGAGATTACACAGATTGGGGTGGTAGTTAGAGCTGCAGGATTTTATAGAGACAGGGAGGATTGGACTGACGGGAGATAATACAGGTATAGATGGTAGTTGGAGCTGCAGGAGTTTATAGAGATGTCAGGATTGTTGGTGCCGGGGACTACACTGACATGGACAATATTTGGAGCTGCAGGAGTGAGTTAGGGAGGGTTGAAGGGGCTGGATGAGTTTACACAGCCAGAGAGAATTGTAGCGATTGGAGGGGGCCAGAGATGCTGAGGTTTATAGGGCTGCAGGAGTTCAGAGAGCGAGTAAGGACTGTGAAGGCAGATTTGCAGCATTCCCATCAGTTACACAGAGATGTGGAGTTCTGTTCTGGAGGAGGTTACAGAAATCAACAGGGTTGCAGATACTGGAAGATATAACAAATGACAGTGAGCTGTAGTATTTGAGAAGATTACAGCGACAGGATGCATTGAGGAGCTGAAGGCTGCTACAGGTATTAAACATGCAGCAGGGGATCAATAGGAGAAAGTGAGGACTGCAGATGCTGGAGACCAGAGTTGAAAAATGTGGTGCTGGAAAAACACAGCAGGCCAGGCAGCATCCGAGGAGCAGGAGAATCGACGTTTCGGGCATAAGCCCTTCTTCAGGATTCCTCGGATGCTGCCTGGCCTGCTGTGTTTTTCCAGCCCCACAGTTTTCAAATCAGCAGGGGGTCAATAATCTTATATTGATTAGGATGATTGGAAGCTGTGGAGATAAAGAACGAGAATTGCAGAAACTGAAGAATATCACAGAGATGGGGAGTAACATATGTGCTACAGGTGTTAGAACATGAGCTGTATTAAATGGAGTCAGGGATGATACAGGGTGATCTGAAGGGACTACAGGTGATAAAAAGGATAGTAAGGCTTC
>NC_057717.1:24530173-24532256 GCF_004010195.1 Chiloscyllium plagiosum | reverse complement strand
TGAGTCCCACAGAGATCTGGAAAATCCCAGTCTCCATCCTGGCCTGTGCTGCTGCGTCTCTCTGGAGTGGAGAATTCTGTTGGCTCAGGATCTGGAGGAGCGGCAAAAGCTGCAGTCACCGGCAACAATTAGACCCTCACAGTGACAGATATCACATGGAGATATACTGAGTGATATCACCAGAGTACGGGAAGGTATCAGGATCAAACCACAGTCAGGACGAAGAGGGTTGATTCATTGTGCACTGGGATCAGTACTCAGGGATGAGGGAGGAATCAGTGGGCCAGGCAATGGCCTAGTGTTACTCTCACTAGACTGTTCATCCGGAATTTAATGCCGGTAGCAGGGATACCCTTCTGACTACTTAATATCCTATAAAGAAGGAAATCTGTTATAGGCTGCCGGTCTGGCCTACATATGAATCCAGACCTAGAGTAATGGGATTGGCTCTCAACTGCCCTCTAAAATGGTCTTGCAAGCCACTCAGCTCCAGAGCAGCTGTCGGTCGGCATGAACTGCTGACCAGCCAAAGACAGCAACATCCCATGAGTGCATTAAAAACAAAATTGCTGGGACCAGTGTCCTGCCTAATCATGTAGGTAGGTTTATGGACAGGTCTTTAAACTGACAGAGAGGATGCAGGGACAGCGTTCAGGTGAAAGGGGCTTTCCAAATCCAAAGAGCAAATTTGAAGCCTCGGAACAGCATGGGTATGTGGCTGAAGACAAGCAGAAATGAACAGGAAGGGACAGAGTTGAACTAAAAATGAACATCACTGAATAGGATTGTGATAGGAAATTGCGGGAAAATGTAAATTATAATTTTTTTTGGAATTGCCAAAGTATCTTCAATAACGTAATAGTCTTGTGGCACAGAGATAAATGAGATTTAGTCACCAGACAGACGTGGTTACAGGTTGAACAAGGGGGGAACATGAATATTCAACGGTAAACAGTCTTACAGGATCTCAGGCAGAATATAAAAGCAAGATGGGAACCCTGACAGTAATGGATAACAAAGGTATTACAGAGAAAGCATTTGGCTTCAGATTATGCAGCTGAATCAGCCTGAATGCAAATTCTGGGTACTACGTGTCAAAAACACAAGCAGGAGAACAGTTTTTATGCGGCCTTGCAGTATTTCATTGTTCATCCCTGCATTAAACAGGAATTCATTCGAAATTGTAGCAAAGGTGGTGAGATAATTTTTGGAGACTTCAATCTTTGTTTAATCTGGGACAGACACAGTGGCAAGAGTGATATTATCCGAGATCCTCCTTGAATATTTTTGTCAGTGTTTCTTTGAATAACACATTGTACAACTGGCTAGGGATGTAACTATCTCAGAGCGACCGTTGGATGATGAAGCTGAGTGAAGGAGCAATATCACACCAAGATTCTCCAGGAAATTATCCTGAAGTTCAAAGAGATTATGATATTTTAAAGTGACCATAAAGCACACCCGAGCATCATTAACAAAGCCCATTATATGATTTTGAGAGACAACTGACCAAAGTAACCAGGCGAAACAGTCTGAAATGTCAGTCTGTAAATGAACAGTGGAAAACATTTAGAGCCAGCGAATCCTAGCGACGTACAGCACATAAATGGACCCTTCGGTCCAACTCGTCCACGCCACCCAGACATCCTTTCTTAATCTCGTCCCATCTGCCAGTCTGGCCCATATCCCACTAAACCCTTTTTATTCACATGCCAATCCAGATGCCTTTTGAATGCTGCAATTGTACCAGCCACTTCCTCTGGCAGTACATTCTATACATACACCACACACTACGTAAAAAGGTTGCCCCTTAGGTCCCTTTTAAATCTTTCCTCTCTCACCCTAAACCTATGCCCTCTAGCTTTGGTCTCCACCACTTCAGGGAAAAGATCTTGTCTGTTCCTATCCATGCCACTCATGATTTTATAAACTTCAAGAATGTCACACCTTAGCCTCTGACGCTCCAGGGAAAACGGTCCCAGTCATTTCAGCCTTTCCCTATAGCTCAAATCCTCCAACCCTGGCAAAATCGTTGTAGATCTTTTCTGAACACTTTCAAGTTTCACAACATCTTTACAATAGG
>NC_057717.1:24524146-24529673 GCF_004010195.1 Chiloscyllium plagiosum | reverse complement strand
TGAAGACGATTGATGAAAGCAGGACAGTGGATGTTGTCTTTATGGAATTCAGTAAGAAAACAAAACTGTTCTACATGGTAGCCTGGTTAACAAGGTTAGACTGGAATCCAGGGAAAGCTCGCCATTTACATCCATTTTTTTCTTGAATAGCAGAGACAGGGCGTGACAGTGAATATTTGTTCATTAAATTTGGAGACCTGTGACCAGTGGCGTGCTGCAAAAATCAATAGTGGGTCCACTGCCTTTTGTCACTTATACAAATCATTTGCATTTGAGTATATGAAGTATGGTCAGTAAGTTTGATAATAATTCCAAATTTGGTGGTATAGTCGACAGTGAAGAATGATCTCTCAGAGTATAATGGGACTTTGTTTAGGTGAGCCGAGGAGTGGCAGATGGGGTTTATTTTATATAAAAGAAAGAATGTTGCATTTTAGCAAGATAAATCAAGGCAAGACATGTAGGTAGGGTCCTGTCAAAAGCTGCCAATCAAGGAGAACTCCATAGAAATGACCGAATCCCTACAGTAAGGAAACAGCCTATTCGGCCCATCGAGGCCACACCGACCCTCTAAACAGTATCCCAATGGACAAAACCCTGCCCTGTCCCTCTGAGCCTGTATTTCCCATGGCTAATCCACCTCGCCTACACATCCCTGGGTATTGTACGCAATTTAGCATGGCTAATCTACCCTTATCTGTATATCCTTATCATGCCGGAGGAAAACATAACATCTGGAGGAAACCCATGCAGACACGGGGATAATATGCAAACTCCACACAGGCAGTCATTCAAGGATGGAATTAAACCCAGATCGCTGCGCTCTGAAGCAGCAATGCTAGTCACTGAGCGACTGTGTCACCTTGTGATTCAGGTTCTCCATTCCCTGAAAGTGTCGTCACAGGTAGACAGCGCAGTGAAGAAGGCACATGGTGATGTTCCCTTTATTGGTACGTGCTTTGAGTCTAAGAGTTTGCATGATATGTTGCACCTGTCCAAGACATTGGTTTGGCCAGTTTTGTAATATTTCCTTTAATTCTGGTCTCCCTGCTTTCGGAAAGATGTTGTCAAACTTGAAAGCCTGCAGATGAGATTTAAAAGAATGTTGCAGGTGATGAAGGGTTAGAGTCACAGGGAGAGTTTGAATAGGCTGGGACTACTTTCAAGTGTTGAGGCTGAGGGGTGACCTTAAAGAGGTTTATAAAATCAGGAGAGGCACAGATTAGGCAAACAATCAATGCCTTTTCCCAGGATAGGCGATTCCAAAATTAGAAGACAAAGTTTTAAGGTGAGAGGGGCAGGATTTAGAAAGGGACACGAGGGACAACATTTTCACACAGAGACTGCTGTGTGCATGGATTGAGCAGTCAAAAGAGGTGGTGGAGGCAGGTACGGTTACACTATTTAAAATGCAGTTGGACGGATACGTGCATGGGAAGTGTTTAGAGGGAGATGGGCCAAGTGCTGTCAAGGAGGACGAGATTTATTTAGGATATTTGGTCGGTATGGGCGATCAGACCGAAAGGTCTTTTTCTGTGCTGTACATGTCCGAGACTCTATTGCCTCTTGAGTGAAAAACACAGGAACAGGAGGAGGTTATTCAGCTTCTGAATTCTGTCAGTCAGCTTGTTTGCTCAATTGCTGAGAGTAAAATACAAAAATACATCATTCAGATTTTGATGGTGTTTTACAGAAACAGGAGAAAGGCTTTTAGTCAAGAGAAGCCATTCAGGCCCTCAACTACATTCCAGAGGAGCAGCACATGAACACAGAGCTATTGGAGCCTCACAGACAGTAGTAGGAGGAGGACGTCTACTTTCACAAACCTTGGATCTGGAGGCAGTCACTTAACTGCCCAAGATTGGGACACAGGAACAGGCAGGACACAGTCATTCAACTGCTTGAGACTAGAGCACAGGGAAAGGAGAGTCAGTGAGAGCTCGAGGCTGGGACACTGGAACAGGAGGCAGGTACTCAATTGCTTGAAACTGGGACACAGGAACAGGAGGGAGTCACTCAGAGCTCGAAACTGGCGCACAGGGAAATCTGGAGGTTAGTGAGGACCCGGCATCCTGTTATGCAAGGACAGCAGGAGGTGACTCACTCCCGACCAGTATGGGACACTGGGAGAGAATGGGAGTTTGTTTGGAACAAACATAAATATATGAATAAGTTGCATTAGTGGTCCATTCAATCCTGCCCCACCATTCACAAACACCACGTCTGATCTGATTGTGATTCTTTCATTCCACTTTACGGATACGCCCCTCTCTGCAGCCTCTGCTCCATTTGTTGGTCACGTTGCAGACTCAGGTGCTGTAACAACACTCACCATGATTCATCCAGAAGGATGGGTCTAACAGGATAATATTTGAAGGTCCAATCACCAGAATGAAAACACAAAATCAAGGTATTGTCAGATGTTTAGTACTCTCACATTCGCAATCCAACTCACATAATCAGCCCATCCATTACATATTCAGGATGGAGCACTGTGTAGATCCGGCTAGTGTACAGCTGTATGCAACCCAGCAATGTCCAGAGTGAAACTGTGCAGACCACACCAATGCTTGATCTATAATCCTGGACTAAATGTCCAGCGTGGGGAGCTGTGCAGTCCGCACTGGTTCATTCATATATAAACCCAGGCTGTTGCATTGTTCGGTAACACTGTATGAGATCACTGCCCAGTGTGGGGAAACATGTAACCAATGCTGAAAGGGACAGGATGTGCAGCTCCCATCCATTTACAGCTCCATATCTCCACTGTGCCTTGACAAGGGATGCTGTGAATGTGAAAGTCACTGCAAGGAAGAGATGTAAATGGAAACAATTTAAATACCAATAGTTCTGATTAAGGCGAGTATCACTCTAGTATTTAAAGATGAAATAACTGAGATAATATCCAATGAGGTTTTGTGAACGGTGCAAAGAAGTAATAGGGGGATGGTGATGTTATAGTGGTTGCACTAATAAGCCTCCAAATAATCAATGGGAATTAGAGGAACAAATATGCAGGGAGACTGGTGAGACTTGCAGCAGCAATGGGGTTGACATTATAGGTGATTTTAATTTTCTTAACATAGACTGGGACTTCCAAATGGTTATGACCTCAGGTGGAAGGTAATTTGTTAAGTGTGTTCAGGAAAGTTTCCACAAGCAATATATCGAGTGTCCTACTAGGGAAGGGACAAACTCGACTTACTTTTGGGAAATAGTGTAGGATAGGTGACGGAGGTAAAGTGGGAGAGCATTTTGGGAAAAGTGACTAGAGCTGTATTAATTTTAAAATAGTTATGATAGAGACAAAATTGGTCCACGGATTCAAGTTCTAAGTTGGAGCAATGCGTATTTTGTTGGAATTAGATAGGGGATTGCAGGGGATGATTGGAGTAGTTTGTTTCCAGGTAAAAGGATCCCGGACAAGTGGGAGAGCTTCAAAAGTGAGATAGCTCGAGTTCAAGGTCTATGTATTCATGTGAGACTGAGGGGAATGTGAGGCTGGAAGAGAGAACCCTGGATGACGATAGATATTGAGGCTCTGACCAGCAAAAAAGGAGACGTGACTCACGTACAGCCAGCTGGGACCAAGGGAATCCCTGGAGTTACACAGGGGATACAGGAGTTTAGTTAGAAGGAAATCAGCAAGGCGAAAAGGGGGTATGAGATAGCCTTGGTTGAGCAGATTCATGTGAATCCAAATTCAGTATAGGAAAGAAAAGAACAACCAGAGAGAGAATAGGATGACGTAAAATACAAAATGGGTACGAATGTGTAAAACCTCAAGTGATGCTTGGATTCCTCAATTCCCCTTCTGTGTTTGCCTGAAGAAAGACATGAAGACCTGTGACGTTTGGGAGGTTAATTGTCATATCTTGGTACAGTCCATATCACAGTAGAGGTGCTGATGGACATTTTAGAAATCATAAAGTCAGATAAATCTCTTGGTCCTGACCAGATACATCCAAGACCACTGCAAGAGGCGAGATAAAAGAGTTAAGGGCCAAGGACCCGGAAGACTGGCGGTAGCAAATGTGCCCTTATTCAAGAAGGGCTGCAAAGAAACGCCTGGGAAATATAGACCAGTAAGCTTCACATCTGTTTTCGCTAAATCACTTGAGGACGTTCTGAGATAAAAGATATGCATGCATTTGGAAAGACAGAGTTTGACTTGTAACAGTCAGCATAGCTTTGTGCCTGGCAGATCATGCCTGATAAATTTTGATAGAGTTTTTGAGGAAGTGACCAGGAAGGTTGACAAGGGCAGGGTGGTGGACATAGTCTATATGGATTTCAGTAAGGCCTTTGATCATGTTCCACATGGTACGCCGATCTGGAAGGTTAGATTGCATGGACTCTAATGTAAACTGGAAAATTTGCGACACAATTGATTTGACGTTATAAAGCAAATGGCTATGGTGGAGGTATGCTTGTCGGACTGGAGGCTTGTGATGTGTGGAGTGCCTCAGTGGTCGGTCCTGAGCCGATCGCTGTTTGTTATGTATATCAATGATTTAGACCAGAGTGCACAACGCAAGGTTAGTAAGTTTACAGATGATTCTAAATTAGGAGGCATAATTTACAGTGAGGAACATTATCAGAAATTGCAGCAGTACTTTGATCAGCTGCGGAAGTGTGCTGAGAAATAGCAACTGGCGTTTAATATAGGTAAATGTGACGTCTTGCATTTTGTAAAGTCAAATCCAGGTAGGAGTTTAATGATGAATGAAAGGGTCTTAAGGAGTGTAGTGGAACAAAAGGGCGGTTATGTGAAATTTGAGTTACAGATACACAGGACAGTGAAGAAGGCTGTTGGCACACTGGCCTTCATCAGCACATTGAGTTTAGAAGTTGGGACGTTATGTTGCAGATGTACAGGGTGTTGTTATGGCTGCAGTTGGAGTATTGCGTGCAGTTTTGTTCACCTTGCTCTGGAAATGATATTATTGAACGAGAAAGAGTGTAGAAGAAATTTACAATGATGTTTCCTGGGCTAAAGGCTCTAAGTTATAGGCAGAGGTTGGACAGGTTAGAACTTATTTCTTTACAGCGTAGGAACTGAGAGGGTTCTTGTAGAAGTGTAACTCTTATAAAATCATGACAGGCGTGCATGTGGTGAATACTTCAAAGTTTTTCCCAAGGTTGTGGAATTGACGACGAGAGGACATCCATTAATATTTGGAAAGGAAAAAATATATTAAAAAGGAACTTGAGGGGCAACGTTTTTACACAGAGTGTGATACGCATATGGACTGAGCTGCCAGTGGATGTGATTGAGGTGGGTACAATAACAACATTGAAAAGGCATTTGGAAAAATACACAGATAAGTAAGGATTAGAGGGATACAGAGCAAGGGCAGGGAAATGGGGTGAGTGTGGATGGGCACTTTGGTTGGCATGGACCAGCTGGGCCAAATGACCAGTCATACTGGCAGTCTCATGCAGTATGACTGTAAGTGAGTGTGTTTTGGAGTGGAGGCAGAGTGGGGGAGACTGAGAAAAAAATGTCATGGAAGGATATGTTCCC
>NC_057717.1:24510006-24519739 GCF_004010195.1 Chiloscyllium plagiosum | reverse complement strand
AAATGTCCAGCAAAACAGGACAAGCATCAATAACCTTCCCCACTGTGTCAGGATAAGGTTCACTGTATTGTCTCTGCTCCCTCACACTCACTGCACATCTGTTATAGCACGGACCCCCGAGTAAGGCTCATGCTCCACCAATCTCACTACTGCATGCAGCACCTTCCCTCAGTTTCTCTCTTGCATTTCAAATGCCCCCCACACAGTTATAGAATATTCTGGAGAATGCCAATTATGGAATGTTTCAGATAATGTTCCAACTTATTCCCAGTTTCAGTAAAGCGGCAGTGCCCCAGTGTGTAACATGTCAGAGGATGGAGTAGAGATGTACGATTTTCAAATCACACACAGTTAAAATCCACGATGAGGGAATTTGAGACTTTAAACGTGCTCCAACATGCAATACGTTTGGGAGTGATGTGATGGTTTTTTCAGGTCCTTGTTACAGGAACTTTCAGTCATTCAACCCCCAGCTTCCTGTTAGCAACAAGATGATTCTCAGTAACCTTTTACCCCGGGTTTCTTCTCGCATGTGTTCACAAGGCATTTCCCATGGGGACGGACTCTCCTAACAATATGTTTCATCTGCTTTATAAATTCATACAACAGTCAACATGCTTTCCACAGACCAATCAAAAACATGCACTTATTTTATGGTTATTGATATCCAATCACAATTAGTCATTCTGGTTGTTTCACTGTCTCACCTTATTGTCTTCAGCCAAAGACAGCTTCCAAACACTTGTCTCATTATAAAATACAATTTCTAGCAGAGAACGTTTTTATCCTCAGCCGTTATCATGACCGTTATCTCAAAAATACCTTTTTCCTTGTCATGAATGTTTCTCTTGCCCTTTGTCTGTAACTCATTCTGTGTGTAACAGTTACACAGTCTCCCATTCAATTGGTTGGCTGGTTGGTTTGTGATGCAGAGGGAGGCCACAAGCGCAGGTTCAATTCCCACCACTGACAGAGGTTACCATGAAGGGGATGCTCTCTCAACCTCACCCCATCACCTGAGGTGTGGTGACATTCAGCATAAACCGCCATGAGTGGTCTATCTAATGAGAGCTCTTTGGGACTCTATTCTATCAATGTTACCATTTTAATTAAAAATAATACTGAAAAATAGACGCTTATTATTATATTAAACCAATAACAAAACAACTCAAATTACTGAACAAAATTACACCCATGTGCATGTACAAAACAATTTAAAGTCTCTTAACGGACAGAAGAAAAACATTGCTCTCTTCGAGAGCTCTCTCCACAGCCCATTGGCCCATCTGGTCAAGTTTCTATTCCAATCTGAGGTGACCCGCTTCACTGTCCACTGTACCTCCAATTTTGGTGTCATCTGCAAACTTACTAACTGTACCTTTTATGGTCGCATCCAAATCATTCATGTCAATGACAAAACGTAGTGAATCTAACACCGATCCTTGTGGCATTCCACTGGTCACAGGCCTCCAGTCTGAAAAACAACCCTCTCTTCGAGAGCATTAACTGATACACATTCATACGTTTACAATTCTTCATATTAGATTCATTAGACAGTATCGTCATGGCTATATAAAAGCCCTTTTTAGATTGGCAGATCAGTCTGTATCGTGGTAATCCAAAAAGGGTTGCCATATCTTATATAAATCTCTGCTTTTTGGTGCACTGTGCTGGTGAGAAAGTCCAAAGGGATATTCTCCATGACGAGCTTACAACCACCCAACAGACCCGGGGGTGTTTCAGAAATCCAACACAACAGAACATTTTTTGCTGGCATAGGGAGTATCGGGGAGATATTAAACGAGTATTTTGCATCAGTATTTACTGGGGAAAAGGATATGGAAGATATAACATGGATAGAAACAGATGGTGACACCTTGGAAAATGTCCATATTACAGAGGAGGAAGTGCTGGAAGTCTTAAAACGGGTAAAGGTGGTTAAATCCCCAGGACCTGATCAGGTGTACCCTAGCACTCTGTGGGAATCCAGAGGAGTGATTGCCGGGCCTCTTGCTGAGATATTTCTAATATGGATAGTCACTGGTGCGGTCCTGGAAGACTGGAGGTTGGCTAACCTAGTGCCACTGTTTAAGAAGGGTGGTAAGGACAAGCCAGGGAACTATAGACCAGTGAGCCTGACGTTGGTGGTGGGCAAGTTGTTGGAGGGAATCCTGAGGGACTAGATGTGCATGCATTTGGAAAGGCAAGGACTGATTAGGGATAGTCAACATGGCTTTGTGCGTGGGAAATCATGTCTCACAAACTTGATTGAGTTTTTTGAGTAAGTGACAAAGAGAATTGATGAGGGCAGAGGGGTAAATGTGATCTATATGGACTTCAGTAAAGGTTTCGAAAAGGTTCCCCACGGGAGACTGATTAGCAAGGTTAGCTCTCATGTAATACAGGGAGAAGTAGCCATTTGGATACAAAACTGTCTCAAAGGGAGAAGACAGAGGAGGGTGGTGGAGGGTTGTATTTCAGACTGGAGGCCTGTGACCAGTGGAATGCCACAAGGATCGGTGCTGGATTCACTACTTTTTGTCATTGACATGAATGATTTGGATGCGACCATAAAAGGTACAGTTAGTAAGTTTGCAGATGACACCAAAATTGGAGGTACAGTGGACAGTGAAGCGGGTAACCTCAGATTGCAACAGGATCTTGACCAGATGGGCCAATGGGCTGAGAAGTGGTATTCAGATAAATGCGAGGTGCTGCATTTTGGGAAAGCAAATCTTAGCAGGACTTATACACTTAATGGTAATGGCCCAGGGAGTGTTGCTGAACAAAGAGACCTTGGAGTGCAGGTTCATAGCTCCTTGAAAGCGGAGTCGCAGTTAGATAGGATAGTGAAGAAGGCGTTTGGTATGCTTTCCTTTATTGGTCAGAGTATTGAGTGCAGGAGTTGAAAGATCATGTTCCAGCTGTACAGGACATTGGTTAGGCCACTGTTGGAATATTGCGTGCCATTCTGCTCTCCTTCCTATCGGAAAGATGTTGCGTAACTTGAAAGAGTTCAGAAAAGTTTTACAAGGATGTTGCCAGAGCTGCAGGACTTGAGCTACAGGGAGAGGCTGAATAGGCTGGGGCTGTTTTCGCTGGAGCATTTGATGCTGAGGGGTGACATTATAGAGGTTTTCCAAATTATAAGTGCCATGGATAGGGTAAATAGGTAAAGTCTTTTCCCTGGGGTCAGGGAGTCCAGAAGTGGAGGGCATAGTTTTAGGATGAGAGGGAAAGATACAAAAGATTCGGGGTAACTAATTCACACAGAGGGTGATACGTGTATGGAATGAGCTGCCAGGTGAAGTGGTGGAGGCTGGTACAAGTAGAACACTTAAGAGGCATTTGGATGCGTACATGAATAGGAAGGGTTTGGAGTGTTATGGACCGGGTGCTGGAAGGTGGGACGAGATTGGTTTGGGATATGTGATCAGCATGGATGGGTTGGATCGAAGGGTCTGTTTCCATTCTGTACATCTCTATGACTCTATTACTTGTATTAATCTCTGTTTTTGGTGCACTATACTGGTGAGAACGTCCAATGGGATATTCTCCAATATGAGCTTACAAAGACCCAATAGGCCCTAGGAGTTTCAGACATCCAACACAACAGAATATTTTTTTCCTAGCACAGAAAATAATGATATTTTTTTCCCATGTGCATCTGCGTAAGATACTCTGGGCAGGTCCAGGAAAAGAGAAACCGTGTCCATCTCCAATTCGGTCCCCAAGACCTACTCTACCACACTTAACACAGTGATCCAATATATACAAAGCCTGCAGCAGGACCACATGCAATGAGTAAGCGTGCCTGTCGTCATTCTGCATTTAGGACATGCTGAAGATAATCCCAAAGTGAATGTTGTGAGAAAATCTGGTGTCAGAAGAATTTTCAACTGCATGGAATGGGTCCTATTACAGATCAAAATCCTTCGAGCATTTTCACAAACATCCTCCCATGTCTCCAAAGAGATCTATACCCCCCAACCCTCTCGCACAGACGTCACGAAGCTTTGCAGTCTTGTCTGAGAGGACACACTTTAACAAAAGATAAAGGGTACTAACAAAGAGTGTATCCTTAGCAATATGCATCCACTTGTCTGTATTGGACCTGGAAGCGTCTGTTAAAAGTGTGTGTTTTTAAAATCAAATCTCTAATCTGGAAAAAAAAATCATAAGTAGTCCCTACCAGGTAGTCCATGCTTAAGAGTTATTTGATCGAATGGTATAATTGTTTCTCCCTCACGTAACCCGGGTGACTCAGTGGTTCGCACTGCTGACTCACCGCACCAGGTTCACGGGTTTGGTTCCAGTCTTGGGTGACTGGCTATGTGGAGTTAGTACGTTCTCAACTGTGTCTGCGTAGGTTTCCTCCCACAGTCATTAAGATGTGCAGGTTAGATGAATCGGCAATTGCTAAATCGCTCATAGTGTTCCAGGATTTGTAAGTTCAGACATCAGTCAGGATAAATGTAGGATGGCTAGGGAATGGGTCTGGGTGGGTTACTCTTCAGAATATCGAAGTGGACTTGCTGATCCCAAGGGCTTGTATTCACACTGTAGGGATTCTACTAATTCTAAACCACCCAAGCAAGCTACCCGCCTCGCTGCCCACAGTTTAAACCTGGAATCCATTATCCCAGGTTGACAACCTGGTATACTAACTTAAGGGGTAAGAAACGTGGTTTTGGCTGTATTGCCATCGATCTGACGCATTGTCCTTAAAGTTTTAACAGCATTGGTAATCATTAGTTTTTAACAATATTCCATAAATGTTGTCATTTTAACTAAGAACATCAGACTAATAATGGTTCACATGGTCTGAAAGGGCTCAAATTCTAGTCGTATTGACGCCGAGTCCTCAGCGGCCCATGCACTAACATTGGATGATAAATTTGTGAGAAGATTTGTAGCTCGGGTGCTCGTTGTTGTGGTTCTGTTCGCCGAGCTGGAAGTTTTTGTTGCAAACGTTTCGTCCCCTGTCTCGGTGACATCCTCAGTGCTTGGAAGCCTCCAGTGAAGAGCTTCTGTGGTGTTTCCTCCAGCATTTATAGTGGCCTGTCCTTGCCGCTTCCGGTTGTCAGTTTGAGCTGTCCGCTGTAGTGGCCGGTATATTGGGTCCAGGTCTATGTGTTTGTTGATGGAGTTTGTGGATGAGTGCCATGCAAAAAACGGATATCCTCGCAATTTCATCAACAGATGCATAAAGGAGAGACAACAGACGAGGACATGCCACAACCCAAAGGACTAGCCACACTACCATACGTCAAGAACATCTATGAAATGACAGCCAGACTACTGCGACCACTAGGACTTATAACAGCACACAAACCAACAGCCACTCTTAGACAACAACTCACCAAAACGAAGGACCCGATACCCAGCATGAGAAAAACTAACGTAGTGCACAAAATCCCATGCAAGGACTGCACAAAACACTATCTCGGACAAACAGGAAGACAGCTAACGATCCGCATCCACGAACATCAACTAGCCACGAAACGACACGACCTGCTATCCCTAGTAGCCACACACGCAGACGACAAGCAACATGAATTTGACTGGGACAACACTACCATTATAGGGCAAGCGAAACAAAGAACAGCCAGGGAATTCCTAGAAGCTTGGCACTCATCCACAAACTCCATCAACAAACACATAGACCTGGACCCAATATACCGGCCACTACAGCGGACAGCTGAAACTGACAACCGGAAGCAGCACGGACAGGCCACTATAAATGCCGGAGGAAACACCACAGAAGCGCTTCACAGGAGGCTTCAAAGCACTGAGGATGTCACCTAGACAGGGGACGAAACGTTTGCAACAAAAACTTCCAGCTCGGCGAACAGAACCACAGCATACGATGATAAGAAAAGCTTAATTGACAGATTTTAATCGGGGAGATCAACTCCCCACAATCTGTGGAGCAGCTGCAATTTTGTTAGCTTGATAAAGAATCGGTTTTGGTGCCAAATAAAGAAGCTAAAAGAGCCATTATGTTTCCAAAGTATCTGTCTGGGAAACATCAAACAAAGCATTCACACGGGGCTGGGAGGTAGGAAATGAGGAAGGACATTCATTTTAATAACAGCTATCCGATCTAGCCAGGATTAGAAATGCCTCCCATCTTTGAAGGTCTTGTTTAATTTTGTCAAACAAATGGACACAGTTCACGTTAAAAAAGATCAAAGACAGATGTAATGAATATACTGAAACAGGGAAACCACCCCAGTGACCATTTAAAAGTAAATCAAGATTTGCCCTCAGTTTCAGGTATTTCCAGAGGCATGGCCTCCAACTTTGTAAAATTAATCTTATCGTCCATAAAGGCAACAAGCGAATTAATGCATTACATCACATGAACTTCCGAAATTACGGGATTTGACAAAAAACACAAGACAATCATCTGCAGACAATTTAATTGTGAGAAACAGAGCTCAATCACTTCAATAATTTTAGTCCGAGACAAGATCTGATTCAGTTGTGTCATTTATTTTACCCTTGCAAGAGGGTGCGATGTCCACTGTCTACAAGGCAGGGACACACACATACCGAATTCAACAAAATCACGATATTTATATCATTTGGTTCCTATTTTTTTATCCCATTGCTCCTCCCCGTTTACATCTTCCACTTCTCTAAGACGGGCACCCATTACTCCTGTTTATCTCTTGCCTTATCCGGCCTTGCCTGTGATAAAATGCTTATTTCTGGCCTCACAAGGCCGTTTGACCACATCCCACTGTGACCCATTGTTAGATATATCCTTTTTTCACCATTATCTACTCCCTCCATCTGTGCTTTCCCCAACCATACTAATCCTTATGACCTTATGACCTTTTAATTGGGGTTTGTTTCTGTGTTTCTGTAAAAGTGGGAAACAGATGCTTATATCTACTGCTTGTGCAAGCATATCTGGCTTAACCTACATCCTCACAGCATCTTATCTATTTAACTGCATTGTTTTGTAGTCACGTTTCATTCTTGCATACAACTTTAGCTAATATAAAAACAATTATGCATTTCCTCCACATAGTTTGCATTCTAGTTGACTCAGCTCTTAGTTGAAACAATTACACTCTGGTGTGAGTTCATTTACCTTGCATGAGGAATTATAATTGCAGATATAACACTACTTTACCTATATCCCCAAAGTAATCTTACATGACTTCCGTCCTACTTCTGGGGCAGATATGTTGACATCCTTACGGATGGCCTCTACCAGTGGCTCAATCACCAACGTAAACAACAATGGTGAAAGGTGTCAGCCTTGTCGGCTGCCTGGAGAAATATTAATATTATGGTTGGCACACCATTAGTGAGAACCGCAGCCAGAGGATCGCGGTAAAGGACCCTCATCAACTTGATAAAAACTTTGTGCAGACCAAACCGTTCTAACGTACAGAAGAGATCCGACCACTCAACCCAATCAAATGCCTTCTCTCATCTAAAGAGACCAATAATCCCTGTACAGATTGTTGTTGACACTCTTGGATCATATTGAGTAACCTCTTCACATTGTAGGAAGGTCTGTGGCCCTTTATAAAGCATGTTTGGTCCTCTTTGGTAACGGAAGGCAGCAAAGTTTCCACCTTAATGCACGGGTTTCAGAATGGATTTTGAAACCAACATTTAAAAGTGAGATTGGCATGTAAGAAGCACAATCCTCCAGGGTCTTCCTTTCTTCATCATCAGAGACATATGAGCCTCTCTTAAGGAATGAGGGAGGGGTTCGTGACTGTATGAGTGACGGAACATGTTAAACATCAGCCCTGACAATAGGTTTATAAATTATTTATAAAATTCACTCGGAAATCCGTCAGGAACGTGCGCCTTTACATTCTGAAGCTGCTTCACACCCTCCTGTGCTGACAATGGTGCATTAAGACACAACTCTTATACAGTGGTTACTCCTGGAAACCCAGGTTCTTGAAAAAAGACTCCATCTTTATCCATCTATCCTCAAAATGTTCAGTCTGAAATAATTCGGAGAGAAATCTCGGACAGGAGACATTAAACTATTTGGAATCAAAGGTAAGGATCCCAGTACCGCCCCTAAGTTAGGTAATGGCTTGAGAGAGGCGCTCGTTTTCCGGGCAAGATAGGCTAAATACTTGCCTGGCTTAACACCATGTTCAAACAGCCTTTGTTTTGCAAAAGTAAGTTCCTTCTTGGCTGTCTGTGTGAGCGTGGAATTCACTGTAGACCGAAGCTTGGGCACTGAGGTTCTATGGGGAGAAAGTGAGGTCTGCAGACGCTGGAGATCAAAGCTGAAACTTTATTGCTGGAACAGCACAGCAGGTCAGGCAGCATCTAGGGAACAGAAGATTCGACGTTTCGGGCACATGCCCTTCTTCAGGAATGAGCAGAGAGTGTTCAGCAGGAGAAGATAAAAGGTAGGGAGGCTTCAGCAGGAGAAGATACCTTTTATCTTCTCCTGCTGAACACTCTCTGCTCATTCCTGAAGAAGGGCATGTGCCCGAAACGTCGAATCTTCTGTTCCCTAGATGCTGCCTGACCTGCTGTGCTGTTCCAGCAATAAAGTTTCAGCACTGAGGTTCTATCACAGTATGCCCTCTCGGCTGCCCTCAACTGTGCCTCAAGCCAGCGTTCCTGCTTCCCCTTCTGCTGCATCCTAAGGAATAATTATTCCTTTGGCATAATCCTCAGCAATTTCCCATAGAATGGATGGCTTACTGGTTGAATCCGAATTAATCGCTAAGAAAGATCTGAATACATTGCAGAAATACTCAATGAACTAACTAGCCTTTAGAATAAAGGGATACATTCACCTGTGTCTCGAATCTGTTATATTGCCCTTAATCTTAATCGATACGTATACTGCTTCATAGTCAGAAATGGAAGTATTCCCAATTGTGCAGGATGCCACCGAATCTAAGATTGCTGCAGGGATGGGGAAGATATCAACCCTCGTGCAGCATTACTGCAGGTTAAAGAAGAAACTAAAATCCATACTTATGAGGTAGATTTGCCTCCAGACATCCACCAGCTCTAGTTCTGCACACAAATCCACTATTTGCTTACATTATAACGATGGTATTGGGGGACCGTTGGACATTCTGTCCACTGTAGGGTACGTAAGGCAGTTGAAATCGTCTATAATAATGTGGCACGAGGCAAGATAACTTATTTTGGAAAATGCATCTACCACGGTTTTAAGGGGGTGCGTCGGGAGGCAAATAAACATTGAAAATACTGTATTCTTTCCCATTATTCAAGGATTTCGGGATTATGATCCTCCTGTGAGTGTCAAATATAATATAGTAATTTAACTGGAAAATTCTTCCTATCCAGTATGGCTCTCCCCTACTCCTACTATTAAAAAACGAGAAATAAACCCGATCAAACCCGCCCTGCTGTAATGTCAAATGTTCTTTGTCATCAAGGCGCAAATAGGACAACATCCACACTTCCCTTTCAAAGACTAGAAAGTACGTCCCCAGTGGTGATGGCTCCATATCACAAAACATTATCTTCTGCCTGCTACCAATATGACAAAAATCGGGCTCCAACTGCCCTTTGGTCGGTATTTAATCATCACAAGTATGTTTGAATCCCGCTCCTGCTTGAGTTGCACCCCAGACACAAGCAAGGAAAGAGAAAAAGAGTAGTAATACTAATGAGGAAGTTAAAAGTGAAGGCTCTACGCATCCCCGACTACAATTAAACACTGGTTAATACCAGAAATTTTCAAGTAAATTTCTTT
>NC_057717.1:24479466-24509506 GCF_004010195.1 Chiloscyllium plagiosum | reverse complement strand
CTCTGGTTTTGCTGGATACTGTGTTGTCACCGTCAGGGGGGCCGAAAGCCCAAAGTAAGTCAGCATACGTGTGCTAGATTGTCTGTTAATATCTAGTTATGTCGGTTTCCTTTGGAATCTCTTGAGTTCAAACAGTAAGAGCTTAATGCTGATGCAAGTTTGATTCATTAGTCTGTAACTTCGGTCATGTTGCATCTGTCTAAATTGGAGAAAGAATGGAACCAGCTTTTCAGAAAAAAATGAATGCAATGGAAGTATTCAACAAAGAAAAATCAACTCATACCATTTCTGACTCTCGAGCTGTATCACTTTGCCACTCCAGCCTCCCATTTGTTATGATTAGCTGGTCCAAACATTTTATATCTCAGCAGTATATTCTCGCCTCGAGTGAACCCAGAATTTACTGACCATAAATCTGTCTCTGCAAAGGTACATGAATCATGCCACATCATCCATAACTCTCACCAATATACTTGATAATTCCATCCTCTTTTGGTCAGGTGTTTCTCCTTATACTCCATAAATGTGAGCACTTCCAAAAGTCTGCTGCCGGTATTCTGGAAAGAGCTCTTATTGTGAAAACTATCAGTCTGGCCTTAATGACTTTTGCCTCCAAAACATCTAACTTCTCCAATCTAATTGTCACATTTTTAAAAGTCTTTCATGATGAATCCATGCCTTATTTTATGACTTTTAGTCTAACATCGTCCTCCAACCTCTTGTGGTTTTATGTTCCCTGACTGGTGCACCCCTTCCAGAGTTAACCTAAATCCTGGCCATGTATCGTAGCCTCAATGCAGAATTCCTTTCCAAATCTTATTCCTCTCCTGTCCTTCAAATGCACATCTTTTGCAAGCTTTTAGTCTCTAGCTTCTTATTTTGGCTTTTTTCCTCAATATGTTTCTGACCGTAATTGCACCATGATTACCGATGCTGACTGCCCAGGTAGTTCTGCTGTGTTATCGGCTGGTGTGTACGGTGATACTGCAGGTCTGATTCGTAGATGTGTATGGCGAAACTGTGGCTGCCAAGAAGTCAGTGTGTTCATTGGGTGAGGGTTTTGTCAGTGCCATCGCAGGTTTGATTAAAGTTGTTGAACAAGGTGTGAGAAGTGTGACCAAGTGTTATGCAGATTTTCATATATCTTTTATCCACTAATGTAGTGTCCAAATTCAGTTTGATTTTAATTGAGCCCTGTTAACATCCACTGGGTGGATCTTCTACAGAAACTACGTCAGTCCAGAGTGATATTGAGATCAGTTTCCGTGCACTGAGGGACGAACTTAAAAAGCACTAGACTATTGTGGGCAAGCTGAAGAAAGAACAGAAGAAACGTCAAAGGAGCGATGAAAGCACAGGAATCCAGCCTCATGACACAACTAGAGGTGAGATTGAACCCACCACTAGGCTGCAGATTTCAGCTGGGGATGTATGGAACATGCGATCTTGAAGAGATTGCAGTTCAGTACATTTCACATGTTTCCATACTGCGTTCCCAAAACCAAATCAGCATCCATATCCTTAAATTAAAAATTGTTGGGGGCTATGAAGTTTTGTTCTTGACATCTTAAGGAAAAGTGATCAAGCAGGTTTCCTTTTTCTGTTGTTTTCCTCTCTGCCATGAATAAGAGTTTATATTCTGCCTAGCGTTCACTCAAACCGAATTCCTCAAATTCCTCTTCATAGCGTCCTCTCTTCCTACTTTCAAGAACTTCCTTTTTCCAATAGGGTCTTGTATATGCTGATCTTATACTTCCTCCTTCGTGACCAATGTCTCATTATTCTTCGATAAAACAGCTTTGGGGCCTCTTTCTTGTTAAATGCTGCATATATGAATTGCTGTAATGTTGAATGGTGTGTGCAAGGGTTTAAGAGGAAAATCTGGAATAAATAAACTTGTTATTGATGACATTCAACCTACTGTGTTTTTTGTTACCCATGTTAACCTTTCTTAATTTTATGTTTAACAGATTTCACAGATAGCTAAAATTAGATTCGTTCATTCAGAAAAGTATTTGTGTTTCTCTTGTGCAGTTAGCAAAGTAGTGTCATGCGTACATCTTTACATCCCAAAGTTTGATGTCATCTTCTCACCATGTTGTTTTCAGTCGTATGATGGGTTTATTAAGGCAGCCCAAGCTGAACACAGTAAAGATCTTGATGTTGCCAGCTCAAGTTAAACCAAAGCACAGATTAAAACTCTGTACTCTACTGCTACTGAGAAGCCAAAGATTAAACCGCTCTCTCCCTCTGCAGAGATACTTTCAGTAATAGATGTTAATTGTATAACCTTATGAAGGGATGCCTTTTGTAGTTCTCTTTTATACCCTAGTGGAACCTTTTTTTTTCAGATTAGTGGGTGACTAAATGATGTTTTACTTACGAGACCAGGACATTTACAGAGACTTTACAGCAGAGAAACGTGCCTTTTGGCCAACAGGCAACTGCAGATATTTAATTTCCATAGGAATATACTCCAACTTTGTCTCATCCCATCAGTGTATCCTTCTGTATGTTTCTCCGTGAGGTACTTACCAATTTCCCCTGGAACATAGTCATTATATTCAACTTAAGCATTCCTGGTACTAGATGCCATGTGGTTCCATGTTGTCACCTTTGTCAGGGAGAATGTTTTGCTTTGCATTTCTGATTTGATTCATTAATGTTAACTTCCTGTTCAGGTCAGCCTCACAAGCGAAAACATTTCTCCCTGCATGCAGTTTAATCACCTTCATTTTTAAATTTCTCAATGAAATCTGGTTTTAAACTTCTCCATCCAGTTACTATCTTGTACAGTTAATGGTAGGGCCCTTGTGAGTGTTGATGAAAAAAGAAAGACATCTCGGCTTGCAGGTAAATATTTCCTTGAAAGTGAAGTTTCAGCCAGAAATAGTGGTGAAGAAGTCATTTGGCATGCTTGCCTTCATTGGTCAGAACATTGAGTGTAGTGGTTGAGGCAAGTAGACAAGTCCCCTAGGCTGAATGGGATTTATCCAAGGATTCTCTGGGAAGCTAGGGAAGTGATAGCAGAGCCTTTGGCTTTGATATTTGAGTCATCATTATCTACAGGTTTGGTACCAGCGGACTGGAGGATTGCAAATGTTATGCCCTTGATTAGGAAGGAGAGTAGAGATGACCCAGTTAATTATAGACCAGTGAGCCTTACTTCTGTGCAGGAAATGTTTTGGAAAGGATTATAAGAGATAAGATTTATGATCATCTAGCAAACACCAATTTGATATCACATAGTCAACATGGTTTCAACAAGGGCAGGTAGTGTCTCACAAACTTCACTGATTTTTTGAGAATGCGACCAAGCATATTTATGAGGGTAGGGCAGTTAACGGGGTATACATAGACTTCAGTAAAACCTTTGATAAGGTTCCACATGGTAGGCTGTTGGAGAAAATGCAGAGACATGGAATTGAGTGTGATTTAGGAGGTTGGATTAGAAACTGGCTTTCTGAAGGAAGGCAGCGAGTGGTGGTTGATGGAAAATATCGAGCCTGGAGTCTGGTTACTAGTGGTGTGCCACAAGGATCTGTTTTGCAACTACTGCAGTTTGTCATTTTTGAATTGACTTAGACGCAGGCATAGTTGGATAGATTAACAAATTTGCAGACAACTCTAAAGTTGGTGGTGTAGTGGACAGTGTGGAAGAATGTTACAGGTTGCAGGGAGACTTGGACCAACTGCAGAATTGGGCTTCGAGGTGGCAAATGGTGTTTAATGCAGCTAAATATGAAGTGATGCACTTTGGGAAGAATAACTGGAAAGCAGAGTACTGGGTCAATGGAAAGATTCTTGGTAGTGTGGATGTGCAGAGGGATGTTGGATTCCATGTACATTGATCCCTGAGAGTGGCACCCAGTTGGATAGTACTGTTAAGATGGCATATGGTGTGTACAGTTTCATTCGTAGAGGGATTGAGTTCCGGAGCCGCAATATCATGCTGCAACTACTCAAAACGCTGGTGCAGCCATACTTGGAATATTGTGTGCAGTTCTGAAGCCCATATTTCGGGAAGGATGTGGAAGCATTGGAAAAGGTGCAAAGGAAATTTACGAAGGTGTTGCCTGGTCTAGAGGGAAGGTCATTTGATGAAAGGTTGAGAAATTTGAAACTGTTCTCATTAGCAAGAAGACTAAGAGGGGATTTGGATGGAGATATACAAGATGATCTGAGGTTTAGATAGGGTAGACAGTGAAAATCTTTTTTTCTGAGGATATGACCTCAGTATGTACAAGGGGTCATAACTATAAATTGAGGGTGATAGATTTAAGTCAGATGTCAGAGGCAGGTTCCTTCGTTAATGAGTGGCTAGGGCATGGCATCCACGAATGTAGTTAACTCAGCCACATTAAGTAGATTTAAACAATCCTTTAGTTAAGCACATGGTTGATTTTGGGATAGTGTAGGGGGATGAGCTGAGAATAGTTCACAGGTCGGCACACCATCAAGGACCGAAGCGCCTGTTCTGCGCTGTATTGTTCTGTGACTATAGTGCTACAAGAGATTTCTACTGTCTTAGCCAGAGTGGCATATTTTGAATTGTGGGCTGACGAAATGTCACTGATCTCTACCAAACATGTTCGAGGAGAAAGTGAGGACTGCAGAGGCTAGAGATCAGAGTTTAAAAATGTGTTGCTGGAAAAGCGCAGCAGGTCAGGCAGCATCAAAAGAGCAGGAGAATCGACGTTTCGGGCATAAGCCCTTCTTCAGGAATCCTGAAGTAGGGCTTATACCCGAAACGTCGATTCTCCTGCACCTTTGATGCTGCCTGACCTGCTGCGCTTTTCCAGCAACACATTTTTAATCAAACATGTGCGAGGTAGAGACAGGGCAATAATACGATGCTGCAACAAGACGGGAACAGGTAACTCCATGCAAAACGTTCTCACATATTCAATGTTTGTGAGAAGATTTGTAGCTTGGATGCTCGTTGCTGTGGTTCTGTTCGCCGAGCTGGAAGTTTTGTTACAAACGTTTCGTCCCCTGTCTAGGTGTCATTCTCAGTGCATGGGAGCCTCATGTGAAGCGCTTCTGTGGTGTTTCCTCCGGCATTTATAGTGGCCTGTCCCTGCTGCTTCCGGTTGTCAGTTTCAGCTGTCCACTGTAGTGGCCGGTATATTGGGTCCAGGTCTATGTGTTTGTTGATGGAGTTTGTGGATGAGTGGCAAGCTTCTAGGAATTCCCCAGCCAGGGAATTCTTAGAAGCTTGCCACTCATCCATAAACTCCATCAACAAACACTTAGACCTGGACCCAATATACCGGCCACTACAGCGGACAGCTGAAACTGACAACCGGAAGCAGCAGGGACAGGCCACTATAAATGCCGGAGGAAACACCACAGAAGCGCTTCACAGGAGGCTCCCAAGCACTGAGGATGTCACCTAGACAGGGGACGAAACGTTTGCAACAAAAACTTCCAGCTCGGCGAACAGAACCACAGCAGTTCTCACATATTTTCACCTCCAAAATCGAGCCTTCCACAAGAGCACCTCTATATCCCACCACAACACTTTGCCCCACAATCGTGGCAACTGGTTATGCACTAGGAGTGCAACCGTCTGCTCAGGGGCCCTGAAACACTTGGTAAAGTCTAAAATCATCTGACATTGAGAATCCCACCACATTGCATGCATTTTCGATCGTTTTAACTCTGTTCTTGACTTCCCTTGTTTTTCATAATGAGCCTATCCAAAGTTGTTATTACACACACCTGCACAAGCTGTGCATTGAACCCAGGCCTCTCAGTCCAAGATTCGGGGTATTTTCACCGCATCATAAGGCATTGACTCTAACCTTTCTTGTCCCGTAACCTGTGCGTCACGCCTGAATCAACTCTGCAATTCGGAGGAAGGAGCGGAACTGGATGACCAAGCAGCAGCCGGTCCTCCACAGAGTGAGTGAGGAGCGGGGCCAAAGCATTCTCCAGGAGTGAGCGCTTTAGGATTGATCAGAAAGCAAACAGTTTTTGCAGGATTGATCATTCTCACTACATAGTGGAGCATAAATCAATGTGAGATTTTAAGAAATAGTTGAGATGCAAATCTGACAACATACATGTTTCTAATGGATTCCTTGAGTAAGGAATTTCTTTTCAAACTCTCAGAACGATTGGTAATTTACATATCTGGCTGTTATGGTCAAGTTGGGACGAACGGTCTGTTTGCACATTGGAAAAAAGAATACAAGCATGGACTACTTTCTAAACGGTGAGAAAATTCATTAAGCCAAAGGACAAAGGGATCTGCGTGTGCTCGTCGAGGAATCTCTAAAGGTAAACATGCAGGTTGAGTCCGTGATTAAGAAAGCACATGCAATGTTGTCATTTATCTCAAGAGGGTTGGAATATAAAAGCAGCGATGTGCTACTGAGACTTTCTAAAGCTCTGGTTAGGCCCCATTTGTAGGACTGTGTCCAGTTTTGGGCTCCACACCTCAGGAAGGATATACAGGCGCTGGTGCGGGTCGAGCGGAGATTCACACCGATGATCCCTGGATTGGTAGGTCTTACAGATGAGGACCAGCTGAGGATCCTGGGATTGTATTCATTTGAGCTCAGACGGTTAAGGGGAGATCTAATAGAAACTTACAAGATAATACATGGCTTGGAAAGTGTGGACGTGAGGAAGTTGTTTCCGTTAGGCGAGGAGACTAGGACCCGTGGGCACAGCCTAAGAATTAGAGGGGATCAATTCAGAACAGAAATGCAGAGACATTTCATCAGCTAGAGAGTGATAGGCCTGTGGAATACATTGCCGTGGAGTGCAGTGGAGGCCGGGACGCTAAGTGTCTTCAAGCAGAGATTGATAAATTCTTGATGTCACAAGGAATTAAAAGCTACGGGGAGAATGCCGGTATGTGGAGTTGAAATGCCCACCAGCCACGATTAAATGGCGGAGTGGACTCGATTGGCCGAATGGCCTTACTTCCACTCCTATGTCTTATGGTCTTATGGTCTTATGCTAGATATCTCTATGACTGTAACTCGAGACAGCAATTGTTAATGTCTAAGATTTCACCCATGATTCTGTGTGGATATGAATATTCTATATAAACTCACAGATAACATCAGACGCATGCGCAGTTTGGTTTCTATGGAGAGCGTGCGCAGTGTTACATTGATCAGGACAGTGAGAGTGTGAGAGAGACATGGAGCTGCTTTCTCTGGCAGCGGCTGCGATCGTCTTCAGAGAGCGGCGATCAGAGCCGGTGTGTGGGAACCTCGCTGGTAGAAAGGAGTGGAGAGAATTCACAAATCCCGGAAAAAGGTTTAGAAGACCCTCTATGCCCGGGTAAGGAGGTTGTGGTCTCTAATCAGGGAAGTGGCCCAGGGTCACGGCCGTAATTTGTTTGAGGGAAGAGTGAGCGCGGGCCTGAGGTCCGCCATCTTGAGAAGGTCAAGGTGCCGGAGGGCGGGGCTATCGAGGTCTGTAGATCAATCAGAGGAAAGGGAAGACCCATTGTTATTGATTAGTTCCACGAACACAGCGTCACTGGGCGGTCCCGCAGGAATATCCTCTCTCAGTCCTGCTGGGATGTTTCACCCAATCAGAACCAGAATCTCTCCTCCTCTCTCAGCTCCCCTTCTGTCCTTCCTGCAGCATCTGTCCCCTGGAACATTGAGCTGCCTTTCCTGTCCCTCCCTCAGCTCTGTTTCTGTAATTCCTGTGATATCCAAGTCCCATTTTAGATTACTTCACTAAAGACTTGAATGCACCTGATGGATTTTTCTTAACATCAACATTTGTTTAATACTCACTTACAGGTTTTTAATTACATTTTTATTTGAAGCATTTAATTCACATTCAACCATTTGCAATTGTGGGATTTGGACCTGTGTCCAGAGAACATTCGCTGAGTTTCTGCATAAATTGCCTCACAATAATACCACACGGCCATCAATTCGCCTGCTCACAGGTTGCTCATCCCAGTGCAATATGAATCAAAGCCCCTTCTTCCTGCTCAATTATTTGATACTGACACCTTCCTGCACGCTGGTGATATCACTCAGTATCTCTTCATGTGGTATCCATCACAGTGTGGGTCTAATTGCTGCCTCTGTCAGGGCGTCTCGCTCTTGCAGCTACTCCAGATCCTGAGCCAACAGAATTGTCCACTCCAGAGAGACGAGGCTCCACAGGCCAGGGATGGAGCTTGGGATTTTCCAGATCTCTGTGGTACACAGTGCCGTTCGACATGTGTTGCCCTCACTGCATCATTCTAATTTCCCATTCTGTCCATTGCTCTGTCTCTTGTACGTACTCAGGAAGTTCCTGAATCAGTAGACTTCCCAACTGCTGGGTGTCTCATCCATCACCTCATTGAAGATTATTGGTCAGCCAGAAATACGAAGGATAGGGAGATATGGAGCCTTCAATAAATCCTGCAGCGAGGCAAGATCATTCACAGTGTACAGAGCGGACAGCAATGAGACGGCTTCAAACATTGGCTAACAAAACATGATACAGATACAGTGCTGGAGGGGGCGCACGGTACAGACACACAGCAAATTCAATTACCATCCCTACTTGAAGAATTGTTGTACTCGGACAGCATCGGGAGTGTCTAGTTATCAATCCAGGCCTGTGCTGTCTTAGTGAGCATCCGTACAACAGAAGGGAAAGCAGGCCTCTCACGTGAGGGTTGGAATGCTGCCTGGAAACTTTCTGCTCTGTGTTCCCTCTCCAACACTGTATCTATGCATGTCTCGTGGATCAGTGACTTTAATCATTCTAACGCCGAAAACAGATTCTGTATCTGTCATCTCCTCCCCTCACACCAATCCCTTCACATATTTGAATTCTGCTCCAGTCCAGGCTACCATCCATATCTCTCTAACTTGCTTCAGTCTTGACAGCATGACTTGATAGTCTCTCCTCCAATAACTGGATACATAGGGTCTGTTTCTGTGCTGCATGACTCTTTGGCTGAACTTGTCCATGCTGCGCAACTTTCCTAAATGTGACAAGTCACGTTTCCCTGCATTTGGCCCATGGCCCTTCAAACATCTCCTCTCCATATTCCTGCCCAAGTGCCTTTTCCATGTTGTCATTGTACTTGTTTTTACCATTTCCTCTGACAGTCCGTTCCGTCTATGCACCATACTCTGTGGAACATGTTGTTCCTCAGCTGGTTCTTTAAATCTTTGCTCTCTAACCTCACACTTATACCCTTTGAAGTCACCCACCCTTGTCTGTTCACCTTACTTATGGCTCGCACGGTTTTACAAACCTGTATAAGGTCACCCCGTATCCTCCTCTGCCCAGGAGAAATATTGATGACAATGTTACAAATATCTCCAATTCATGTACTCAGTGCTCTGACCTATGAAGTGCACCAAATGCTGCTTTCACCACACTGTCCACCTGTGATGCCACCTCCAAGGAACAATGTCACTGCACCCCTTGGTCTCTCTCCATTCGACCTCACTGGCCAGGGCCCGACCATTAACTGTGTTAGTCCTCCCTGGTTTGTCTTAACAAAAATCCGACACCTGAATTAAATTTCATCTTTCACTCCTTGGCCTACTGGCGCCATTGATTAAGACCCCCTTCAATAACTGTCCCCCTGCCCACTGTCCCACTAATCCCGGTATCCACAAACTTACAGGGACTCCTATATTTTCACTCATAGCGTTTATGTAAATGAACCCAGCACCAGTCTTTATGGCACACCGTTGGTCAGAGGCTTCCAGTCTGAACAACAACCCTCTACCACCACCCTCTGCCTCCCAAGAATTATGTACCTAAACCCCGAGGTGTCTCTGTTTTACAACACTACCGAAGGTCCTGCCATTTATTAAATAGGATCTACCCTTGTTTGTTGTCCCAATTGCATTACCTCACATTTATTCAGATTGAACTCCATCCAAGGTTTGTCAACCGTTTCACCCATATTCTCAAGATTCCATTTTGTATGCAGATGGTTCGCTCTCCCTGATCCCTTGGGATCCAACCTGAGCATTGTATCATGCTCAGCCATTTTCATTCCCTTGCTGAATCGAGAAACGGCGTCTGTTGCTCTGCCTTCACCTCTCTCCTGGCTCACATAGAGTCATAGAGTCATAGAGATGTATAGCATGGAAACTGACTCTTCGGTCCAACCCGTCCATGCCGACCAGGTATCCCAACCCAATCTAGTCCCATTTTCTAGCACCCAGCCCATATCGCTCCAAACCCTTCCTATTCATATAGCCATCCACATCTTCAACAAACTTAGTTAAATTTATGAGGCATGTTTTCCCATTCACAAAGCCATGCTGACTGTTGGTGCGCAGTCCTTGTCTTTCCAAATGCATGGGTATCTTACCTCTCTGAATGATCTCCAATAACTTACCCACCCTATAGCCGGCTCATCAGTCTGTTGTTCCTTGGCCTTCCCTTGCATTCCCTATCAAATAACAACACAACATTATATTTCGAGTCATACAGCATGGAAGCTGTTCAGCTTCAACTGAATAAAATCTAAAACTAATCCCGTCCCACCTGCCTGTTCCTAGATCATATCCATTCAAACCTTTCCTATTCCTGTACTAATCCAAATGCCTTCTCGACATTGTAATTGTCCTGACATTCACCCCTTATTCGCAAAATTAATTCCACATGCAAACCTCCCCCTGTGCAGCAATTTGCCCCTCATGTCTTTCTTTTTAATGTCTCTCCTCTAAACTTCAAAACGTACACCGTTTTGAAACTCCCCTGTCCACGGTAAAAGATAACTATATCTACCTCCCTCATTATTGTATTAACTTCTATCAGGTCGCCTCTCAACATTCCGGCTTCAATGAAAAATTCCAGTAAATCCAGCCCTTCTTTATTACTGAAACCTTCCACACCCAGCAGTATCCTAGTACATCTCATCTGAACACACTCCAGCTTAATAATATCCTTCCTATAACTGGGCGACCAGAACTGGACAGAGTATTCCAGAAGAGACCTCACCAGTGGTCTGTACAATCTAAACGTGACTTCCCAACTCCTATACCCAAAGGACAAAGCAATGAAATCAAGTGTGGCAGCACCTTCATATGCCTGACATGTGCCCTCTTCTTCTTCACCAGAGCATGAACAGTCAGCCACTGTTTCCTAATTCTGTCAGCACAGAGCTGCACACAAACGGGAACATGCATTTTATCTCCCATTTAAATATTCCCTCTTGCTAGACTTCCCTTTACCTGCAAATGGCTTCCACTTTTAAAAATCATCATATCTAATACCATCAAGACTGGTCTTGCTCCATTTTCTAACTTGAACATGTGGACCAGGCCTATGATTTACCAAAGCTATTTCGAAACTAATTGTGGTGACTTTCCAAATTGCTCCCCCACTAACACCTCAGTCACTTTCCCTACTTTGTTTACCAAGCGGTGGGGGACAGGTTTAGCCCCATTCTCCAGTTGGGCCGTTTACATATTGACTGGGAGTTTCTGGAACGCACTTAACAAATTCTTTCCATCCTATTTTTTTTTTACGGTAGCAATCCTAGTCCAGGTTTGTAAAGGTTGAAATCCCCTACGATTACAACACTCTTAGTCTAACACATATCTGAGAACTCCTGACAGATTTGCTGCTCCATCTCCCACTGACTACCGCTGTAGTACAATTGCAGTTCAATCATAGCAAAGTGATGAACTTTTTCTTTCTCAGTTCCACTAATATTGTTTAACTGTGTGATTCCGCGTGAATATTCATCTAAATACTACTGTGATGTTTCCCCCAATCAAATCCATCACCGCTGCTCCTCTTCTGCCTCCTGTTCAATCCTTCCCATAGCGTTTATTCCACTGAATAAGGAGCTGCTGCCAGTCCATCTATTGCGCAATTCTACAATACCTATTATATCCCATTCCCAGGACACCACCCGTGCCCTGGGGTCATCTGCCTTAACTGTTGAGGGTCCCACAGCCCTGCCAGACTAGTTTAAATCTTCTCGAGCAGCTCCAGCAACTCACCCCATCAGGAAATGGGTCAGGCTCCTGCTCCCAGTTCAGGTGCCTTCCCCACCCGGTCTATCTGTGCTCACACTTTCAGGGATCTATGGACTTGGACACCAAGACCCCTGTATTCATCAATACTCCACAAGGACTTCTGTTCATTCTGTCTATCCTTCGCTTATCATACATTCCACAGGATTTGATCTCACACGAATCAGAAGTAAACTATATCTGAGTTTACTCTGCTCAGTTTATCATCTGATCGATTTTAGACAGGAGCCTGACACCATCCTTCTGACTGTGAACAACACCCTCACCTTTTACGTCATCTGCAAACCGACTAATAATACCTTCTGCTTTCACATCCAAATCATTCATGGACATAATAACCAGCAATGGCTCCTGTACACGTCCCTGTGGTACACGGGTGGTAAAAGGCTTCCAAATACATAAATAGGCGGATCCAATTTGCCAACTTGTCTTGGACTCCAAGGTCTCTTCCCTTTTGGACCAGTCTTCCATGTGGGACATTGTCCAAGACCTTACTGACCTCCATGTAACCCACATCATCGACACTGCTCTCCTCAGTTTTTTGAGAGGCCATTTCAAAATTTTCAACTGAATTCCTGATCTATCAAATCCGAGATCATGCAGCCAAGTTGATCCCTGCCTTTCCAAGTGTCGATTCATCTTATCCCTCAGAATTGTTCCCAATAATGTCCCTCCCACTGATGTCAGACTATCTGTTCTGTAATTACCTGGCATATCCCTGCTGCCCTTTTTGAAAAACTGAACAATATTAGCTATCCTCCAGTCATTCTGCACTTCACCTGTGGCCATCAAAGTATTAAACATATCCACCAGGACCCCAGCAATCTCCTCCCTTCCCTCCCACAGCATTTCATTTAGCACTGGGTATTCCTCCGCCTTTATGCCTGTTAAATTTTTTAATTCCTCCTCCTAATTGATCTTAACATGATCCAGAACCTCACAATCGCAACTGAAATCCCCGGCTACAATGCCTTTCCCCTGTGTAAATATAGATGGGAAATATTCATTGAAGACCTCACCTACTACCTCTGGCTCCATGCACAGATTGTCCCTTTGGTGTCTAACAGTCCTCACACTTTCACCAGTAATCCTCTGATTCGAACTGTACTGGTGGCTTTTCCCTAGCACTGTCTGCCAAGGATATTTCCTGACCATTTTTTGACCCTCTTTACTAAGCACCCGTTGCCCTCTCTATACTTGGAAAGGGCTTCACCTGTGTTTATTGCACTGTATTTTCTTTATCAAACTCACGATATCACTTGATCTGTATTTGCTGAATTTGCTGCCTTTGCCATTCACTCTTCAAGGAACACACTGACCACGAATTCTCACCGTATCACTTTAAAATATTCCCACTTTGCAAATAAGGCCCCAACTGCTGGCATTTCCTCCCAGTCTCTGTTTGTCAGATCCTGTCTAATGATAGCAGGAATGACAGGAGACTCCGCTGTGAAGGGGACAGACTGGGGAATGTGTGGCTTCAGTACCAGGTTGGTGTGCTGCCTCCCGGGAAACAGTGTCAAGGATGTCTCTGGGCGGTTACAGAACATTCTGAAGGTGGAGAGTGAACAGCCAGAGGTCATTTTGCACATCGGTCCACATGACAGAGGTAGACAAAGGGAATGGGCTCCTGTGAAATGAGTGTTGCGCGTGAGGTAAGAAGTTAAAAAGCTGACCACAAGGGTTGTGATCTCCAGATTACTCCCAGTGCCACTCACCAGTGGATATAGAAATAGAAAGATAGGTCGGATAGATGTGTGGCTGTGGAGCTGGTGTAGGGGCAAGGGTTTTCAGTTCTTAGATCATTGGCATCTCTTCTGGGTTAGGGGTGACCTGGACAAGGGGATGAGTTGGACTTGAGCCAGAGGGTCACCAGTATCATTGCGGGGAGATTTGGTAGTGTTACTCTGGACTTGTTGGGCCGAAGGGCCTGTTTCAACACTGCAAGTAATCTAATCTAATCTAATCTAAGACTTACTATCTCTGTAACCTTCGCCCGTCGCTATCACCAGCCCTGCCGATGTAAGCTCCTCCAGTCTCCCCACCAATCTAAACACCTCCATAACCTTCTCCAGCTCTTACACCCCTATCCGTGTAAACGTTACACTCCCCTATAACCATTCCTAAAGCAGATACCTCCTCCAGTGTGTGCAATGCTCTGTGTTAGTGTCTCCAGGCTCTATTGCTGTTCCTGTCTCTGTAAGCTCTGACAGATTGTACAGCTTTCCGTTCCAATTAATTTCTAGAACCTAGCATCCGACATCAGCAAATGTTTTCATTAACTACAGCCTTCCATATCTCTGTTTATTCCTCAGTTCTATACAACTCTCTTAATCTCTGTAAATAGCACCATTCCATAAAATACTCCCTGTCTGCGTAAACTGCCCCAATCCTACAGTGAGAAGCCTCACTCTCCTTTTGATCACCTGTAGTCCCTTCAGATCTCCCTGCATCTTTCTGACTCCATTGAATACAGTTCATCTCATGTTTCACTCCTCTAACTCATATGTTACTCCCCATCTCTGTGATATTTTTCAGTTACTGCAATTCTCATTCTTTATCTCCGGAGCTTCCAATCCCCCTGATCGATGTAAGGTTATTGATCCCTTACAGCATGTTTAAAACCTGTAGTAGCCTCCAATTCCTCATTGCATCCTGTCGCTGTAACCTCCTCGAATACTACATCTCACTGTCTGTGTAATATCTTCCAGTATCTGCAACCCTGTTGATTTCTGTAACCTCCTCCAGAACAGTGCTCCACATCTCTGTCTAACTGATGTGAATGCTGCAAACCTGCCTTCACAGTCCTCACTAACTCTCTGAACTCCTGTAGCCCTACAACCCTCAGTATCTCTGGCTCCTCCAATCCCTACAATTCTCCCTGGCTGTGTGAACTGATCAAGCCCCTTCAACCCTTCCTATCTCACTCATTCCTGCAGCTCCAACTTCTGTTGATGTCAGTGTAATGCCCACCGGTCGCTATAAACTCATGCAGCTCCAACTACCACCCCAATCTGTGTAATCTCGTGTCAGTCCAATTCTCCCTTTCTCTATAAACGCCTATAGCTCTACATACCACCCCATCTGTCTAATCGCCAGTGCCTATAACCCTCCTTTCCTCTAAAAAATTTGTAGCTCCAACTACTACTGTGTTCCTCCCGATATTCCTCCCGATCTCTGTAAATCCATGAGAACTGATAACTCTATAACTCTCCTTGACATCTTTCAGCCCGACAAACTATCTGATCTCTAACCACCAACAGTGATCTCAAACTACCCGAACTCTGTAACATCCTCCAGTCTCTACAGCCCAGCTTTTCTCTGTTAGCTTCTCTGGTGACAGATCCTTGCTCAGGGAAAGAATGTCTCAGTACCGAACCTGTAAGAACACGAGAATCTTTGGTGTGTCAATAAATTTCCCTCATTTTCTAAATTTTAACGGCTGGAGGTTCAACCTTCTCCACCTCTTCTCATCAATATCCCTCCATTTTGAATATCAGCCTGGTGAACCTTCTCTGGACTGCCTTCAAAATGCAAGGACTTTTTCCCTCCAGATAGGGGACAAAGCCTGTTCACAGTATTCTCAGTGCGGGCTGACAGGAGTCCTCAATATTTATTACAAGGCTTCCCTATTTTTATTCTCCATTCCCTTTGAATTCAATGTCAGCATTCCATTTACATTCTTTGTCCTGCTGGCCCTGTGTGCTACCTTCCTGAGATTTATACACAAGGATTTCCACGTTACTCCGTGGCGTAACTTTCTGCAGTTGATCTGAAACCAAGAGCTGAAAGCAATAATCATGTGAGTGCTGGAATGTATGGTAAACGATATGCCAGAAATGCTAACTGCACGCTTAGAAACGTATGGAATAAGTGCAGTCCATAAGACCATCATGCATAGGGATAGAATTAGGCCATTCTGTCCATCAAGTCTATTCCACTATTCGATTATGGATGAATTGTTTCTCAACCCAATTCTCTCACTCTCTGTAACCCTTGATCTCCTTATTCATCCAGAACCTGCTTACCTCTGAGTTAGATACACTGAATCACTTAGCATCAACAGCCCTATAAGGCAGTGAGTTCTACAGATCCATCACCCTCTGGCTGAATAGATTCCTCCACTTCTCCATTCTGAAGGGTCATCCCTTCACTCTGAAGCTGTGTCCTTGGCCCCTAGTCTTTCCTACTCGTGTAAACATTCTCCCCACGTTCAGTCCATTCAGCCCCACAGTATTCTGTAAGTTTGAATGGGATTCTACCGCCGCCTCTGAAATTTCATCATGTGCAGACCCAGAGACTTCATCTTTCCTTATATGGCACGAATTTCATCACTGGAATCTTTCTTGGTAACCCATTCCTCATACCCCTTCACATCCTCTGTCCAGACTCTGAATGAATAACGTGTAGAGTGCAATCCCAACACTGACCCCTGCGGAGCTCCCTTCATCAGCAGTTCCCATCGTGACAAAGACCCATTTCTTCATATTCTCTGTCTTGTGCCAAACCGACAAATCCTCTATCCATGTTAAACATGTTGTTCCGAAACGGAAATTTTCATTTCACACACAAAGCTTGATTTATTTTTTCTGTCTGGCTGTAAACAGCAGAGTTTTACTAATACCTTCCCGTCTGTAATTCCCTGGGGAAGATAGTGGTGAGCTGCCTTCCTGACCCATTGCAGTCCTTTGGGTGTAGGGACAGACACAGTGCTGGGAGGATGGAGCGTGGCTTGGAGAGCATCTTGGAAATGCTGGTGTTCCCGTGCAGCTGGAGCTTCTGTCCTTCCAGGTAATAGTGGTTTCGGGTTTGTGAAGTCCTGTTGGAAGGGCCTTCCTGAGTGACCTCAGAGCTGCTTGTAGATCTTTTATTCCTTCATTCATTCATGAACATGAGTTTTGTTGGCTGGGTGATCATTTGTTGTTGGTTTTGAGTTGTCCCTGAGAAGGTGGTAGTGAGCTGTCTTCATGAGCCACTCCACCAGCCGTTGTAACTGTTATCCGTGTACCCTCCAGCAGGGACTACAACACTCCTCACGTCTGTAACTGCATCCAGACAATGCAGCTCTTCCTTTTATATCTGACATCCTTCTCGACTTATAACTCTTGCAGTTCCTCACAACATCTCACCTCTTCCATTCCCATCTGTGCTCGCGATCTCTAAAATTTTTCATTCTTGTTTAAATTCTGATCACCTAAAATCTCTCCCTTTATAAATTTGCAACCCCTTCAGCTCTGTATCTCTCCATATAACTGTAATCAATGACAGCACAGGTTCCCGTCCTTAACTCTTTATAATTACAATGGTTACGTGCTACATTTGCACTTTTCATCCTCCTTATCCATCCCAGGACTTCCAGCCCCCACGATCCCACTATTTAGAATGCTCCCATTCTCTGCACCTCCTCATGTCCTGAGGGTCTTTGAACACCACCAGTGCTCCAAAAGTTTATATTCCCCCCGGTTACTGCAAGTCTTCTAACTTTGTAACATCCAACAGTCTCCGCTACCATACAACACTTGCTGGGTATCAATTTACATTTGTTGAAAAATGTCTTGCTGGAAAAATGCAGCAGATAAGGCAGCATCCAAGGAGCAGGAGAATCATGTTTCGGGGCGAACTGGGACTTGGCGTTGGAGAAACAGCAGAGCAGGAGGCTCGAAATCAGCACAGAGTCACAGAGGGAGTGACCGTGTGAGGGAGCAACTCCTGGGAGTCACAGAGACGGTGACGCTGTGAGGGAGCAGAGTGCAGTGGGGGCTGGAGGATTACACGTACCTGGGAGTCACAGAGACGGTGACCCTGTGAGGGAGCAGAGTGGAGTGGGAGCTGGAGGATTACACGTCCCTGGGAGGAGTTACATAGACAGTCACCCTGTGAGGGAACAGAGTGGAGTGGGAACTGGAGGATTACACGTACTTGGGTGTCACAGAGACGGTGAACATGTGAGGGATCAGAGTGGTGTGGGAGCTGGAGGATTACACATACCCGGGATTCAGAGACAGTGACCCAGTGAGGGGTCAGAGTGTAGTGGGAGCTGCAGGATTACACATCCCTGGGAGTCACAGAGACGGTGATCTTGTGAGGGAGCGGAGTGTAGTGGGAGCTGGATGATTGCACGTATGTGATAATCTCAGAGATAACTTTCTGCTGTTGGGACCTGCATGCACTGAATTTGAAAGAAGTGCAAGAGCCATCACAGAAAAGGCTATAAGTTCATTGGCTGATAATTACACCATTATTGGCGACTGTCAGTTAATTGCTATAAGTTAGCAAATTTATTTTTTGAACTTCTGAAATAAGGGTTGAACTCAGAAATAAGAGGGAGAAGTGAAATTCTCAGCCAATATAATAAATTACCTCAGTAAGCCACCGTGGAATAAGAGACTTAGCCATATTGTGACTTCCCTGACGTTAACTTCATTCTAACTAATTAACTAAGTTACTCCAGACATGTTGCATTTTAGGACATGGCAGCAAATATTTGTCAGATGGAAAGTGTGTTCTGTTAAATTGGGAAGTAATAGCCCCTGCTCGTGTCCGACATGGACACTGGTTCTTGGAGCTCAGAAAGGGACGAGAGACTGTATGGGACATCTGTGATGAGGAGAGTTAGGGGGACCGCACGCACACAGAGCCGATCATCCTGCAGACATGACGGCCTGGAAGAATGAAGGGAATGGGGGACTAGGCAATTTAAGAGAAACAATCAGGGAATAAAAGAATATTCTGGTGTCTCCCTCCCAATTCATTTTCCCAGTTTGGAAGCTGATGAAGATGCGGGCTGCTCAGGAGAGTGCAGTCGGAGCCATGTTTGTAGTACCACAAGCAGCCTGAGTGTACAGGAGGGGAGGGAGAAGGAAGGAGGAACAATAGTCACAGGGGAGTCAGGAAAGTGAAGAAGGTGTCTGTAATTTTAGGATAGCAGGGTTAAGAATGTCACGGTGTCTGCAGGACATTCGTCTGGGGGCCAGTCAGCAGTCAAAAGTCATGTCCATGTTGGTAGGAATGACCTGGGTAGGAAGGGTGAAGTGGTTTGGAATCAGAATTTAGGGAGCTGGTAGATGGTTAGCAAGCGGGACCTCAAATTTAGCAATCCTTGGAATAATCTCAGTGCCGTGTCCAAGTGAGGACAGAACTCGGAGTTTTAGGTAGATGAGTGTGTGACTGAAACGATGGAGCAGCAGGAAGGGCTTCAGATTCCTGGGACATTGGCACTTTTTCTGGGGAATGCAGCAACTATGCAAGCTCGATGGGCTAAAGTGACAGAGCTGGGACTGAATTCCTTACGGGGTGTTTGGGAGGGATTGAAAATAACTTGGTGTGTGCTTCGGATCCAAAAAAATAATAGTAAAGGAACTACCAGGATTCTCAAAATAATGGGATATGCAGTTGGTGCTAATTTACAACAACAAGTTTAACCGTGGAAGATGGAGTGAGTCTGAGGTACTCTGCATGGATGTGAATACTCAGAGTCTGGGGAGTTCCAAATGCAGATTAGTGTGTGGAAAGCTGGTGGACACCGAGAGCTGGCTCGAGGATGTCCGGACTGGGTGTTAAATATTGCTGGGTACAAAGAATTCCAAAATGATAGAAGGGAAGGGAAACGATAAAGGTAGAAGTATTGGTTGAGATTAGCGTTAGTTAAGGAGTCCAAGAGGAAGGGGATCCATCCAAGGACAGAATGAATTTGGCTGGAGCTACAGAACAAAAAGTATACAATTAAACTGTGAGGTATAGTCTGTCAGCCAGCAACCATTGGAAAGGGTGGAGAGAAACAATATGCAGGCTCATTTGAGAATGATGACAATACTACAGATTAGATGCACTGAGAAACTTAATTTATCCAGATATTGACTGGGTAACTGGTGTTGCAGGGTCATGAGGGTCCAGTATCCCTGGATTACAAGGAGCAGCGCTCACTTCAGGAGTATGTGTCCAGCCCAAGAGAGTATGTACTGTTGGACCTGGTCCTTGGGAAAAGATGGGGCACGTGGATCCAGTGGCAGTAGGGGAACGTTTTGGGGCGCAGCAATCATTATATTGTAACGTTCAGGATAATGATAGGAATCATATGCAATAATTGAGACTGAGAAACATTAATTGACTAAGAGCAGACTTCAATGGGGCAAGAATGAAGCTGGGAACCTTTCAAAAAGGCCAGTGAAATGGTAGCTTTAAATAGTGTGAACCAGGTCAGATTGAGCTGGGATTATGGAGATGGGGCTGCAGTGTGACCATGACTGAAATCTGAATAATCACAGGTTTTCCCCATTTCTACAGCAAGGATAAATAGGTTAAAACAGTGAAGTAGCATTGTGTATAAAGGATGGGATCAGTATTATTGTGATGCTAATAAATTTACACACTGCTCCTCCCTGCCCGCACCGCTCATCCCTGCGTATTGAATCTATCAGATATTGGTTAACTTTGAAAACTTCAGAAAATAGCAGTACAGATAAGATCACTCTGTCCACTGTCTGCATTGGACAAGATGTAACGTTATTTTTTTAAAGCCCTTGTTCTGTCTCCCCGGATACTATAGGACTTCAGCTGCAGATTCCGGCACCTTTTTTCAAAATGGCTTGAGAGTTTCTACCTATACTCTACTTCCATGTGTGACTCCCAGATCCCGATTTTAAATTGCGTTTTATAACATCTTTCCTCACCACTTCTCTAATATTTCAATCAATTGCATTAGATATTTGCCACTGGTAACTGAGCTCTCTAACAGGAATAACATATTCTCTCCCTTTCTATCCAGGCTCCTGACAGTATGTGTACCCCAATCATATCTACTCTCAGCATCCTCCATTCAAATCTTTCCCCATAACTGCACTTCCACTGTCACAGGGTAACGAATCTCCTCTGTACTCTCTCCATCCAATTCCATCCTTCCATGTGATGGGGTGACCAAAACTGCACACAATCCCCAAGCTGTGACTGAACTCATTATTTATGCATTTCCAGCAAAAGCTTCCTGCTCTAAAATTCTGCCCTTTGGCTGATAGAGGAAATGATGCCATTTGCTACATTAATGAGATTATTGATGTTCCCAGCTACCTTCATTTATCCGCCCTCACAGACTCTGCTTTCATTTATTGTGCATTCCTCTTTATTGTTGATGTCTCCAAATGCCTTGCTTGCACTTCTCTGGGTTATTTGCTCCATTCACCTGGACCCCACAGTTTCTGTTTTTAAACAGTCTGCCATGGGATCTCTCGTCAAATTCAAGGAAGTCACAAGTTACTGCCTCAGACCGATACAGTCAGATTAATTACCCATGATCTTCCTTGAACAAATCCAGACAGACTGTCCTGGAGTCCCTGGGACTTGCTCAGTGACCGTTTATTCACTGTCTCAGAATTCCAGCCTCGACCTATTCAGTCAGTCCCTTGCTCCACAATAAACAAAGTTGCGGTATTAGCCGTTCTCCAGGCCTCCAGCAACATTCCTGCTTCCAGTGAGGATTGGATAATGCAGGTAACTATAAGGCAGGGGATTTTACCCGGCTCCTTTTAACAGTCTGGAATATTGCGTTACCTCTTTTAAAGGATTTGAATCTCCTTTGTAATTCTCTGCTCCAAGTTTGTTGCTCCCAATATTTCACACTGCATTCCCATTTTGATTCAGACAGACAGAGGCCAAACCATCTTATGATTTGGTCAAGTCTCATTTTAGTCAGGTTGTATGGAGGGTTTCTCTCCACAAGGTGAAGTGCATTTTCTCTTGATACCATCCCCAATCTGCCTCATTAACTACACTCACTGCCCACGTGGTTATCTTCTCAACTGACACTAACATGCTGATTTTCTCCTTCGTCATAACAACTGCCCACTGCCTGGATATCCCAGATTGCACCAGCCTTCCTGCTCCAGGTGCCATTAGTAAAAAGTCATTACACTCTTAGATTGTCAATCTGAAACTGCCCAGGAGATAGCAGAGGTGGTAAACTGGGGCTTCACTTTGTGGACAAGCCCCTGAGGTTCTGGTGAATGACATGTTTTAGGAGAGGGGCATTATCTTCCTCCAGGACTGGGAGGGGAGGCCATGGCACCAGACCCTGCCAGCTTGGTCCGAGGCTGACCCCTGGGTCAGTGAGGTACCAACCTTCTGAGTGAATGTCCAGCAGTGTAGGAAGGAGGCCAGTGATCTTCTCCACTCCACCAGGGTAAGTGCCACCATCTGCACTTCGTGAGCTTACCCTCACTCTATCTCTGTTACTGCACCCACCTCCCACAAGGCTCATGTAATCTCACTCTCACTGAATGCAGCACCTTCTCTTTGTCTTTCTCTGACCGCTTCTCTGTCCCTCTGCCCAACTCTGCCTGGTGTCGGTACTGCCCATTCACTCACTCAGAACACCTCAACACCTTTCCCCCAGCTGTCCCAGCACTAACAGCTGTACCAACCATATCCATTTCCCTTAATACCACTTGTTAATTTTCACATTCCAGAAGGAACCAATCCACAATAGGAGGGATATAGCCAAGAGAGGCATAGGTCTCCCCAACATTCAGCTCCTTTTCTCCTCGCAAAGGGAAGGATCCTGACCCTACCAACCACGAGAGGTTGACTGACCATGTCCAAGCTCCCGGACTGGGATCTGAGACTCCCCCTGACTGACTGTGCTTGGCACCGTGACTAAACATGGACAATGATATCAAACTCTCTGCTTTTGTGTCTGTGCTAATCACCAAGACAATACAGCAGGCGGGTGAGCCTGGTAGTTCTGGCTGAGGGGTAACACTGCTAAAGGCAGGGTGAGGTAAGGCATTAATTCTGTCAGCATTCAAGTCAGCTCAAAGTGAGTATGTACAAACACGGAGTGAGCAGCCCAGAGGTACAGTCCATGAGCTGGGCGTGTGCCTGAGCACAGTGTCCTTGCAAAAAGATTCAGTGCGTACAGACATGGAATGAGCAGCCCAGAGGGACAGTCCATAAGCTGGGTGTGTGTCCCTGAGCACAGTGTCCTTGCAGCAGCATTGAGTGTGTACAAACACGGAGTGAGCAGTCCAGAGGTACAGGCCATGATCTGGGTGTGCCACTGAGCACAGTGTCCTTGCAGTAACATTACAATGAGAGTTGTCATGCATCTTGAGCTGCAGCATAGAAGTACAGAAGCGTATTGTCAGTGGGTTGGAGATGGGCTGGGATGGCATGGTGAGGCTGGCATGTGACAGATACCAGCTTTGGAGGGCGTGGGGTACGTGCAGCTTCTGTCAGTGCAGTGTCCCCCGAGACGTTGTTGTCCAAGAGAGAAGGCCGAAGGAGCATGGGGCGAGATGGATTCACCAGTTACCAGCTCGGACTTTCACGTCAAATTCTCCATATTACCCAAAGTGAGAAGGAGAGTATGAAGCTGAAAGTTGTTGAGGAGAGATCCACTGAATGTGGCTGTTGATCATCAGTAATCATTCAGTCAACATCTTGCCACTCCTGCACTCAAATCTTGTTTAAAGAGCAGTCCAGCACAGGAACAGGCCCTTCATGCCAGCAAGCCCACACTGACACATGATGCCGTTTTAAAGTTAAAAAGAAAGTTGTTGCTCTATGTAATCTGTTTTCTACACCCTCGATGTCATTCAGTTTCCTAATTACTCATATCTGTGCCAAGATCCCTCTTAAACCTTGCTATATTAGGTCCTTCTCCTCTATCAGTGCATTCCAGGCACTTGCATATTCTATCTAGGAAAGCAAAAAAAAACTTGCTGATCATATCTCCTAAGTTTTCTCCCTATTATCTAAAACCTATGGTGCTGAGTAATTGATATTTCTACTCTGGGAAAAAAAATGCTTCCAACTGTATTTCTCTCTATGCCTCTGAAAATTTTGTAAATATCTATCAGGTAGCTCCATAGCCAATGATGCCCAACTGGAAACAAACCATGTTTGTTCAATTTCTCCTTCTGGCTAATACCCTCCAAACCAGACAACATCCTGGTAAAACGTTTCCATACCCTCTCCAACACTTTCACATCTTACGACTGGTGTGGCACCCAGTACTGTACACACAATATTCTAAATATGCCCAAACTAAGTTTCTCTACAGCTGCAATATGACCGGCTAATTTTCATACTCCATGCTCCGATGCATATCTGCAAGTTTACCATTAGTCTTTTTGATCACCCCATCCACCCGTGTTACCACTTTCCGGCAATGTGGAGCTGTACACCTAGATTCCTTCGGATGTTGATGCGGTCAGTAAATTATCCATCCACTTTTTACTTCTTTCCTGCATTGGACCTTCTAAAAAGCATCACGTCGCAACAGCCCATTTAAAATAACACCTGCGTTTTCTCTGTCCAAGTCTGGAGCTGACCTACATCCTGCTGTATTATCTGGCAATTATCCTCAGAGTCTGCAACTCCGCCAATCTATTTACAGATCTCCAGTCCAAAAAGACTGTTCCACCACTACTCTGCCTTTTATGACCAAACAGTTCTCCATCCATCTTACTAACTGACCGCTGATCCCACTTCCCTTCACCTTCTTTATGAGTCTGCCACAAGGAACCATATCAAAGGCCTTACTAAGGACCAAATGGCCAACATCCAGTCCCAAGCCCACATCAATCGATTTTGTCACTTCCTCACAATAATCAATCAAGTTTGTGAGACATGATCTTCCCCACACAACTGTATTGCCTGTTGCTAGTCAGTCCAGACTAGAGTACGGTTGGAGTTGCACTCATTCAGACAAGTGATTATTTCATCATATTCCCGTATTGAACCTTAGAGATTAGATTAGATTCCCTACAGTGTGGAAACAGGCTTTTCATCTCAACCAGTCCACTCCAACCCTCAGAAGAGTAACCTACCCAGACCCATTCTCCTGTACTATATTTAACCTTGACTAATGCACCTCACACTGTTGGCAATTTAGTATGGCCAACTCGCCTGACCTGCACATCTTTGCACTGTGGGAGGAAACCGGAGCACCCGGAGGAAACCCACGCAGACACGGGGGTATGTGCAAACTCCACACAGACACGCAAGGCCAGGATTGAAGCTTGGACTTTGGTGCTGTGAGGCAGCAGTGCTAAGCATTTAGCTCTTGATGGTTCTCTACAGTGGGAGGTAAATCGGGCCGTGATGGTTACTGTACAGTGGGAGGTATGTCGGGCCATGATGGTTACTGTATAATGGGAGATATGTTGTACCGTGATGGTTACTGTACAGTAGGAGGTATGTCGGAGTGTGATGGTTACTGTACAGTGGGAGGTATGTCGGGCCGTGATGGTTACTGTACAGTTGAGGGGATGTCGGGGTGTGATGGTTACTGTACAGTGGGAGGTATGTCGGGTGTGACGGTTACTGTACAGTGGGAGGTATGTTGTACCGTGATTGTTACTGTGCAGTGGGAGGCATGTCGGGCTGTGACGGTTACTGTACAGTGGGGGTTATGTCGGGCTATGAGGTTGCATCTCTATGAGTTGTGCAGAATATGATTCTGCTGCTGCCGATGGCCTACTGCACCTCATGGATGCATCATCTTTAGTTTCTCAATCTATTTAAAGTCTGTACCATTCACTGCCTAGGGGGCTACATAACATGTTGAGGTGGGGGGGGGGGGGGGGGGGGGTCTGCAAAATGTGAAGGTAACCCTTGTTCCCCATAAGGACAGTGCAGTGACCATTCTTACCGAAATATGAAATGGAGGTGTTTCTGCAGTAGGCAGATCGATGATGATGTGGTCAATTATATGCTTCCCTTTTATTGTTTCCCATACAACCTGCCGTAAAGCAGTCAGCAGTCACAGGATCCAGCATCAATGCTGAGCACTGTATTGACTAGAAACGAAGGAGCTGCCCCCTAAGCCTGGCTGTGTCCTGTCAGTGGGACAGACCCCACCAGAGAGAATGGTGATTTTGCCTGGTACACAGTCCTGCTCACAGAATCTTGCCTTACAGACAATATCTGACTGTTGCTTGATTAGTCCGTGGGAAATACACAAAAGGTCACTTTTCCTTTTTTTATAATGGAGAGTTAATATCACTTTGTTTCTTACATATTTTAAAATAAACCAAACATCATTATTTTTCAGTTGAATGCAATTGAAGTGAACAATAATTGAATTACCAGAGCACACAGCTAACTATTACACATTTCAGTGACTGTAGTAAACAGCTGATTGATGTTCAGATCAGTGAACACACCATCTTGCAGGCAGCATAGCTGTTGGAAATGACTTTGAGGATAAGCCTGAATTCAGACATACTGTTGCTGGGCCTCACCATGACCTCCAAAACACTGGCCATCTCCAGAATCTGTCCAGTGAGTTTCCAAACTGCAGCTGGGCAGTTACTGACATAATCCCTCACAATGGACTGGTTAGAGACATGCCTGAACAACGGGGAGATTGAGTGGGGAAAACTGGTAAATGGACTAAAGCATGGTGCCGATCCGGACGCAATTCAACATTTGTAACAATGGCCTGTAAACAACCATGTCTTGCAAGTATACCACTTCTTGTGTGCCAGCTAAACTCTGTAATTCTGCACCTTTGACCTAATCCTGATTGAAGGTGTTATAAAGGTGATGGACTCCTCCACCACATGGCATCTTACATTGAATCCTTCATAAACCATATCCAGTGTATGTTAGCCCCACAATGTCAGTATCCAAACAGAATTGTGCAGCTCCATTGATGGCTGGCATCATCCCAGCCCAACATCCTTGTGTGTGACTTGAGCTGGAAATCTCTGTGTAAATGTTTGCATCATCATTCTAACCATTAACAGCAAAGTCTCTTTACTGAAGCTCTAACATCTTATCATAATACCAACTTTTAGATTCTGCAATAAGCATTATATCCCCCATTTATTCTGTTCACTTTTACAAAACATTATGACGAAAACAGTGCACAACTCACAGTAAGGAGCATTGAAATGATAAATCTCCTTCCCACACCCAAGACCAAATTATTATTAAGTGCAAGGACTTTAAAATATACAATTATTTTCCCTTGTAATAATATTATGAACTAATAGTCGACTCTCCCGCTCCTCAGATGCTGCCTGAACGGCTGTGCTTTTTCAGAACCACACTTTTTGACTCTGATCTCCAGCATCTACAGTCCTCACTTTCCCCCTGCTAATACTCACTCATAATCTTTTTCGTGGTAACAAAATCAATGTGTGTTTAAACATGTTAGTCAGAGATGAGTATATTTTCAATTGCCTCTGTCTATCTCAGAGCTCAGTAATGTGTGATGTGACTGTCAGTGTCTGTGTGATGCTCGGTATGCAGGCCATGCCTCTGAGAGACTGTCCGATTTTTTCACACAGCATATTCCTTCAGCTGTTTACAACAAATAGGTTACTGCCTGGACCCAACCAGTCAGAGCTCACAAAACCCAAAGCACAGTGTCCAGAATTGGGCAGGACTGGACAATATTGTTCATGTTAATTTATTCATGGAATATGATAAGGCCAGTATTTATTGCCTGTCCCTTGTTGTCCTTGAGAAGGTGCGAGTGAGCTGTCACATTGACCCGCTGCAGCCCATGCGCTGTAGGGAGATTTACATTACCATTAGGGAGGAAGTTGAAACAGTGACAGTGAAAGAACGGCAATGTACTTCCCAATCAGTTCGGTAGATGGCTTGGATTGGAACGCGAACGTGGTGGTCCCATGTACCTGCTTTCCTTGTCCTTCTTGATGGTCGGGGGTTCAGAAGTACGTTGTAAGGAGCCTTGACAGATTTCTGCAGAGCACCGTGTAGATGGCAGACATTGCTGCTACTGAGTGTCAGTGGATGAGGGATGAAGCTGCACTCACACGGGCAAATCGAGGCATATAATCACACACATTCAACATGAGTCTTTTTGATGGGAGACAGGCTTTCTGAAATTTTGAGGTGAGTCATTCTTGTCGGATTTCTTGCCCCTGACAAATTCTTATAGCGAATGAATTAATATGTGTCAAAGTGTGGCGCTGGAAAAGCACAACAGGTCAGGCAGCACCTGAGGTACAGGGGAGTCGACGTTTTAGCATAAGCCCTTCACAGGACTGGATAATGAAATTATATGGTCTGTCCAGTTCTGGTTAACGGTAATCCCGGGTTATTGCTAGGTGGGTGCTCAGTGATGATGGTGGCATTGAACATGAAATGATATGGTACACTTTTCTATTGTTAGAGGTAATCGTTGTCTGGCATGTGTGTAATGGAAATGGTACTTGTCACTGATAAGCACACACCTGCATAGTTCCAAGACCTGTTGCATTTGGACAAGGACTGCTTCAGTATCTGAGTAAATCACAAATGGTGTTGAACATTGTCCAATCATTGGAAAACATCCTCAGTTGTGACTTTACTTGAGTAGGGGTGGTCAGTTATGAAGCAGCTGGAAATTATTGGGCCTCGGGCAGAGAGAACGCTTATAGCTCGCTGATGCTGTCCCTCTCTCTGAGCTAGGAAGCTTGCTTCTAATTCCACCTGCTCCAAAGGTGTCTATCAACGTATCTGAACAGAATAATGTTAAGGTATCTTCCCCAAAGAGCTGAGCGAGGACTTGGTTAGCTCAATCATTTGGACGGCTAGCTTGTAATGCAGATTAATGCCAACAGTGTGGGTTCAGTTCCTGCACTGAATAAGGTGCCTGAAAAGGGTTGTCTTACTCAACCTCTCCCTTGCTTGAGGCATGATTACTGTCCAGTTAAACTGCTGCTAGTCGCACCTATCTCACAAGAGAACAACCCTACATTCTTTGGGTGTATGGTACCCTGCCTTTCCATTTCTGGTCTACAGGTTTATTCAGAAACGCCTCCCCTGGTGACCTGCGGCGGAGCTGAGATGGCTGCTCCCTGCCAATCCCCGGCACGTTCCTTTGTACCAGATATAACTTCAGCCAGTGCAGTCGATTCCTATTTGCTCCAGTTTTGCTGTTAATCCAGGATATGACACTTGGTCAAATGCAGTTATGATGATGTTAAGTGCAGTCACTGTCACCTCAACTCGAGAATTCAGCTGTGTGTTCTCTTGTTGTACATTGTTAAACCAAGGCTACAATGTACCCCAGGGATAAGACCCGAAATTGAGCATTAAGTGAGCAGGTTGGTGTTGAGGGGCAGTGCTGCTTGATCCCATTGTAGATGACATCTTCCATCACTTTATTAATGTTGGGAATTAGAGCAATGGGGCAGTCATTGATTGCCTGATGTTTTGTCTGTGTGTGTACAGGACACACCCTGATAGTTTCCCACGTTGTTAGGTACGTGCCAGTGCTGTATTCCGGCAGGAAAAGCTTGAATGGAATGTTCTCAGGCCCACAGCCTTTGCATTCCCCATCCCTCCAGCCGTTTGGAGTTACCACACACAGTGAATAGACTTAGCTGATGACTGCCTTCTGGAGAAGATTAAAATAGAACATCCCATCGACACTTCGGTCTGAACATTGTTGTGAATGTTTCAGCCTTAGCTTTTCTATTATTGTACTAGGCTCTTTCATCGTTAAGGAGGGTGATATTTGTGGATCCTAGTCTTCCAGAGAGTTGTTTGATTGACCACACAATTCACGCTGCTGGCATGCGACAGGATTGCAGAGTTTAGGTATGATTTGTTGGTTAGATCTGTCTGTCACTGGCTGTTTACGCTATTTAGTAAGTAAGTGGTTCTGTTTGGTAACATCACCTCATTGTGAGGTATACCTGGTGTTGCACTTGACCGGTCCCCCTGTGTTCTTCATAGAACTAGGGTTTAACCCCTGGCCTGATGGTCAGGATAAAGTGGAGCATACGCCAGGCAGTGACAGGGAAAATTGTTTTAGAGTACAATTCGGCTGTTGGTAATGACCAGAGTCACCTCACACAGGCCAGTGTTGTGTTCTAGATCTCTTTGAAATCTTTAACATTTAGCATGGTGATAATATTTCTCACATGTGCGCTCATGCATGTGCGTACACACACACGCACACACACTATTGACAATGTAAAAGTGGGACTTGCTCTGTAGAAATACTGTATGCCCTGTCACCATTCCCAATATGGTCCTCGATCAATGTGTCTGCAGCCGGTAGTTTGGTGCGGATGAGATCAAGTATGTTT
>NC_057717.1:24473647-24478088 GCF_004010195.1 Chiloscyllium plagiosum | reverse complement strand
TCTGTCTGATAATACTCCCAGCATTAATGTAAGCTGGAATATAACACCTGTAATACTCTGTGTATCGGAGTTCCTCAATCATTCACTATTTGTTATCAGGCTGCCCAAACCATGAATCAAAATTGTAACTCTGGGACTGAATTAATATTTGTTGAATTGTAATTTATTTTTTTAAAAAAAGAATATATTCATCAAGTGCAACTTTCCAGAACTGAGCAGTCAGCTCCACATACAATGAGTTTCTGATGGTTAATTCTCCCCCTCAGTGTGCAGAGGGGACATCCACCAGTAATGGAGAAAGTGAGGAATGCAGTTGATGGAGATCAGAGTCGAAAAGTGCGGTATTGGAAAAGCACAGCATGTCAGGCAGCATCCGAGGAGCAGGAGAGTCGATAGTTCGGGCATGATCTCTTTATCAGGAAGGCATTGATGCATTCCTTTTTTTTTTATTCCGTGATTTGCAGGAAGTTGGGAACCATACTTGCTCAGCAAGGCAACACTGTACATAGCACTGAAAAGGAAAGCAGTCAATCAATTGATGGTACAGGGTGTAGCAGGTTGAGGGGAAATACAGACTGATTGAAGTACAAACATAAGGATGGATAAATCCCCTGGGCCAGATGGGGTACACACAAGGTTACTCCAGGAGGTGATGGAAGAGATTGGTGTGACTTTGGTCATAATATATGTGTCTTTACTGTTCACTAGAGTCGCGCCAGATGGTTGGGGGGTGGCAAATGTTATCCCCTTGCTCAGGGAAGGGAATAGGGATAACCCTGGGAATGATAGAACAGTCAGTCTTACACCAGTGGAGGGCAAAGTATTGGAGACGATTCTGAGAGACAGGATTTACGATTACTTAAAAAAAAAAGTATGATCAGAGGTAGTCATCATGGCTTTTTGAAGAGCAGGTCATGCCTCACAAACCTTATTCAATTCTTTGAAGATGTGAAAAAACATGTTGATGAAGATAGACCAGTAGATGTGGTGAACACGAATTTTAGAAGGCGTTTGATAAGGTTCCCCGTTGTAGGCTCATTCAGAAGGTAAGGAGGCATGGGACGCAGGGAAATTTGGCTCTCTGGATACGGGCGTGGCTGGCCCATAGAAGACAGAGGGTGGCAGCAGATGGAAAGTATTCAGCCTGGAGCTCGGTGAGCAATGGCGTTCCACAGGGATCGTTTCTGGGACCTGTGCTCTTTGTGATTTTTATAAATGACTTTGATGAGGAAGTGGAATGGTGGGTTAGAAAGTTTGCCGATGATATGAAGGTTGATGGAGTTCTGGATAGTGTGGTGGGTTGTTGTAGTTTGCAACGGGACATTGACAGGATACAGAGCTGGGCTGATAAGTGGCACATAGAGTTTAACCGTTAAAAGTGTGAATTGATTTAATTTGGAAAGGTTGCATTTGCATACAGGATACAGGGTTAAAGGCAGAATTCTTGGCAGTGTGGAGCAACAGAGGGATCTTGGGGTCAATGTCCATATTTTCCTCAGTGTTGGCACCGACGTTGATTAGGTTGTTAAGGAGGTGTATGGTGTGTTGGCTTTCATTATGGGGGATTGGGTTTAAGAGCGGCTAGGTTAATGCCTAGGTCAATAAGCTGTGGTTCAACCACAATAGGAGTATTGTGTTTAGATCTGCTTGCCTTAGTATAGGAAACATGTGGAAGCCTTAGACAGTGTGTAGAGGAGATTTACCAGGATGCTGCCAGGACTGGAGGACATGTCTAAGGGAGAAAGTTTGAGGGAGCTGGGGCTTTTTTCCCTGGAGCAAAGAAGGATGAGATGTGACTTGATAGAGGTGTACAAGATGTTGAGAGACGTAGATAGATTGGATAGCCAAAGTCTTTACCCATGGCAGAAATGGCTATCAACAAGAGACATAATTTTAAGGTGATTGGAGAAAGGTTTCGGGGGCTGTCAGAGATTGGTTCTTTACACAGAAACTGGTGGGGGCAGAATGCACCGCCAGTGGTGGTAGTAGAGTCAGATACATTAGAGATATTTAAGAAGACTCTTGGATAGGCACATGGAAGTTAGTACATTGAAGGTTACATAGGTTCGTCTGATCTTAGAGTAGGATAAAAGGCTGCCAAAACATTGAGAGCTGAAGTGCCTGCACTATACTGTAGTGTTCTCTGTTCCAAGTTCCACTCAGTTTGTGGATTCTCGTCGGTTAGTGAATGTGGGAGGAAGTAAAGCGGGTGTGGGAGTGAGGTTTGTGAGGTCAGGAAGCTGGGGTGGGGCGTTAGACTAAGTCTTCCAGTTTTGATGTGCTTTGTTACATTCAACTGAATGTCAGCACAATATGTGAGGTTTCCAAGACCAGACAAAATCCACGAGGTTCAGTTATTAAAACAATTCTTGACTTGCCATTTGCTCCTGGTTTCTTCAGATACATTCTGTTGGATGACCCATAATTAGTATCTGAGCATCCACAGGCATGTACAATTTTATTTTGATCCTGGTTAATGTGAAGGTACATTTAGTCGATATAGTTTCAGAGGATTCACTGTGAGACACAAGATGCTGCAATAGACTGTCAATTGTGAACGTTTTCACCCAGTGTTTGGTCCAGGGGGCAGATGTATGGAATCTAGAGGTCATGCCAGATGTCATCACCATAAGTAACGTGTATGATGTGATTATGACACTCCATGTCCATACATCTGCTCCCTGGGCCAGGCTCTGACTGATGTTGAATTTATAAGGTATTGTCCTGGTCAGTCATTGGTATCTAATTTAGACAGCATTTGTACCTACACTGAGAGCAGTGATAGCCTGTTGGCTAGTTTCCTCCTGCACAAGGCGGATCCCAAATGAATCTCTGTCAGAGAATGTTTGAATGACTGCCCTGACCCAGATTGGAAACTGTATGGTCAGATTCAGGAGCAGGCCAGTGTCTCACTCAGTGCCACAAGCAGCTGTGAGGTCCAGTAGCACTGTGCCCGAATTCAGGCCTTTTGGAATCCACCTTTAATGCTGGTCATGATGCAAAGTGATGGGTTTACTGATCTGACCAATGATCAGGAGTTTGCCATGTTTGTGAATTGGGCAATAATATGATATGAACTACAATCATTCAACTGAACAATAACTGCATCATCTCTGAAAACAATTACGTTGATTCTATATTGATGGAATTAAAATATAAACACGAAAAACCTTTTATTATACAAAAGTAAGGAATCACATTTTGTTTTGTATCGAAAACGAACATGTCTGGCTATTTTGGTGATCACAATTACATATTGAATCTCAGTATTCAAATACATACATTGTCGCTCTATCATTTACAAAGTGGCAAACCTCTAACTGATTACGTATTCAGATTGAACAAATGATTGAAAAATCAAATAGACTTACAACTCTTGCACATTTAAATATAATCAATCGATTTCATTTCTCACGTGAAATATGTGAGCTTCAGCTATTTGCCAACAATTCTATTAGTTTTAAAATAATAATGGAAAAGGATAGACTAGATGTAAATGTTAATGTTCTAAATTGGAGAATTGACAATTTTGACGGTATTGGGCAATAACTTTCAAAAGCTGATGGCAGCAGATGTTCGCAGGGAAAGGGATGGCTGGAAAATGGAAACCCTTCAGAAATGAGATAACGAGAGTCCAGAGACAATATATTCCCTTTAGGATGAAAGCAAAGGCTGGTAGGTATAGAGAATGCTGAATGACTAATGAAATTGAGGGTCTGGTTAAGAAAAAAGAGGAAGCATATGACAGGTACAGGCAGGATAGTTCGAGTGAATCCTTAAAAGGCAGGAGGAGTATACTAGAGAAGGAAGTCAGGAAATCAAAAAGGGGACATGAAATAGTTTTGGCAAATAGATATAGGGAGAATCCAAAAGGACTTTACAAATACATTGAGCACAAAAGGGTAAATAGTGAGAGAATCGATCTCTCAAAGTTCAGCAGACAGCCTTTATGTGGACCTGCAGGAGTTAGGGAAGATACTAAATGAGTATTTTGTATCACTGTTTGCTCAGGAGAAGGACATGGGCGATGTAGATATACAGAGAAATAGATAGTGACATCTTAAAAAATGTTCATATTACAGAGGATGAAGTGCTGATGTCTTGAAATGCATAAAAGTGGATAAATCTCCAGGACCCAATCGATCAGGTGCAGCCTAGAACTCTGTGGGAAGCTAGAGAACTGATTGCTGGGCCTCTTGCTGAGATACTTGTACCATTGATAGCCACAAGTAAAGTGCCAGAAGACTGGAGGTTGGCGAACGTGGTGCCACTGTTTAAGACAAGTGGTAAGGACAAGCCAGGGAACTATAGACCAGTGAGACTGACGTCAGTGGAGGGCAAGTTGTTGCAGGGAATCCTGAGGGACAGGATGAACATGTATTTAGAAAGGCAAAGACTGATTAGGGATAGTCAACATGCCTCTGTGTGTGGAAAATGATGT
>NC_057717.1:24471506-24472741 GCF_004010195.1 Chiloscyllium plagiosum | reverse complement strand
ATTGGTCAGAGCATTGAGTACAGGAGTTGCGAGGTCATTGCAGCTGTACAGGACATTGGTTAGGCGACTTCTGGAATATTGCGTGCAATTCTGTTCCCCTTCATATCGGTAGTATGTTGTGAATCTTGAAAGTGTTCTAAAAAGATTTACAAGGATGTTGCCAAGGTCGGAGGGTTTGAGCTATAGCTGGTGGGTGAATGGGCTATGGCTATTTTCCTTGGAACGTTGGAGACTGAGGGGTGACCTTAAAGAGGTTTATAAAATCATAAGGGCCATGAATGGGGAGATAGACAAGATCTTTTCCCTGGTGTGGGAGAGTCCAGAACTAGAGGGCATAGGTTTAGGTTGGGAAGGAAAAATATAAAAGAGATGCAAGGTGCAACCTCTTCACACAGATGGTGGTTTGTGTATGGAATGAGCCAGAGAAAGTGGTGTAAGTTAGTACAATTGCAACATTTAGATGGTGTCTGGATAGGTATATGAATAGAAAGGATTTAGAGGGATATGGGCTGAGTGCTGGCAGGTAGGACTAGATTGGTTTGTGTTATCTGGTCGGCATGGACGAGTTGGACTGAAGGAAATGTACCATGCTGTACATCTCTTTGACTCTGTGACTTTAATTTAGAAATTACAATAATTTAATATGTACTGTCAAATATCATTAAATTGTAGCATACAATAGTTGAAATCTTGCTACTTTTAGAATGAATGACAAAGAACAAAGAACAGTCCAGCACAGGAACCGACCATTCGGCCCTCCCAGCCTGTGCTGATCCAGATCCTCCTATTTTCTGAACGTGCCACTATTTTCTAAGATAATGTATCCCTCTGCTGCCTGCCCATTCATGTATCTGTCAGACACATCTTAGATAACGCTATTTTACCTGCCCCGATCTCCTCTGCTGGTAACATGTTCCAGGCTGCCACCGCCCTATGTGTAAAGAACTTCCTAAACCCTTCCCCTCTCACTTTGAACTCATGACGCCTAGTAATTGAGTTCCAAAATCTGGGAAAAAGCTTCTTGCTATCCACCCTGTCTATATGTCTCTTGATTTTGTAGACCTCAATCAGGTCCCCCTCAACCTTTGTCTTTATAATTAAAATAATCCTAATTTACTCAATCTTTCTTTATAACCAGCACCCTCCATACCAGGCAACATCTGGGTGAATCTACTCTGCACTCTATTCAAAGCATCCACATCCTTTTGGTTACGTGGTGACCAGAAATATATGCA
>NC_057717.1:24460419-24471006 GCF_004010195.1 Chiloscyllium plagiosum | reverse complement strand
GTTTTCAAGGAAAGGAATTTGTGGAATGTCTACAAGATGGCTTTTTGGACCATCTTATGGTGCAGGCAACGAGGGAACAGGCAATACTGGATTTAGAGCTGTGCAGTGAGGCAGACTTGATAAGGAAGCTTAAGGTGAATTAACCTTCGGAGGCAGTGATCATACTATGATTGAACCTACTCTTCAATTTGAGAGGGAGAAAGTAGAATCGGAGTTAATATCACAGCTGGGTAAAGGCACCTTCAAAGACACAAGGGAGGAGCTGGGTAGAATTGACTGGGAGAGGAGCCGAGCAGGAAAGACAGTGGACCAATAATGGCAGGAGTTTCTCGGAGCAATTTAGGAGTCACAGCAGAGATTTATCCCCAGGTAAAAGATGCATTGTACAGCGAGGATGAGGCAACCATGGATGACTGGGACAGTCATGGCTAGGGTAAAAGAAAAATAGAAAGTAGATAACATAGCAAATAGCCGTGGAAAACCAGAGGATTTGGAAGCTTCAAAGATGAACAGATGGCAACAAAATAAGAAATAAGGACGGAGAAGATTAAATATAAGGTTAAGCTATCCAGTGATATAAATGACAACTGTAAGAGTTTCGTTAGACATATAAAGGGCAAAAGAGAAACAGAAGTGAATATTGGGGCACTAGAAAATGACGCTGGAGAGATGGTCGTGTGGAACAAATAAAAAATGAGAAACGGAATAACTATTACGAGAGTGGGCAAAGAAGTGGCAGATGGAGTACAACTTGGGAAAGTGCGAGATGATGCACATTAGTAGGACGAATACAGGCATAGACTACTTTGTATGTGGAGAGAAAAAATGGAAGTCTGAAGTGCAAAGAGAGTTGCGAGTTCCAGTTCAGGATTGTCTCTAGATAAACTTTTAGGTTGAGTCAGCAATTAGGAAGATGTTGTTTCTGGTGCACAGTGTGTTTGAAATCTTATATTCAGCAAAAGAACCGAGTTAACTCTTACACACAATATTTGATTTTTGAACACAATTAATATTAGAACAATAAAACGTATTATAACGCAATGATAAACGTTAGAAATTATCTTGTGCGTTAACTTAACTTTGGATGATCACAAACCACCCCACTAGAAGTTTACCGGGCTCTACTTGGTGATGTCTTCTTGTTCTTCTGATGATCTTGGAGGTGTCTTCTCTTTCCCTGGTTACTGTGCAGTTACTGCACTGTGTGGGATTTTATGGTGATTCTTATCCTTCCAAGTCTTCACATCCTTTTGGGAAGGTAAGGAGGATCTGTCAATGGAATGATCAGGTTCATTTACCCTGATCAATCAGACTCAACCATGGGTTGGCTCAAGGGCAACATTCCTTTGTCCCATTCAGGTCCAACTTCAGGTGAGTATTACAGGGTCTGTAGTTTCAGGTTTGTTTGCAAACCGTCTGTGGGTATCTGCAGCCTGTCTGGATTCTGCAGCATGTGGATTAGCACAGAGACTTTAGTCAAAGCTGGGGTCCACTTCACAGCATGCTTTAATAGTTGTTCATTTTTGTAACTCCATGGTAAATTTATTATTGCCAATCGTAAGATTATTCTTTCAGGTGGCCCGTCCGGTCAGAAAGGCCTTCAAAGCGAGAGTGGTGAATCTCTCGTCAGGATGGCAGTTTCCTTACCTAAAGGACATTAGCAAACCAGGTGGGTTTTTCTTGGCAATTGATTCATAATCACTATCAGTCTCTTAATTCCAGACTTGAATTCAAGTTCCCCTACTTGCTGTGGCAGGATTTGGACCCAGGTTACCAGAACATTATCTGGGCTAATCACATAAGAATTCAGTTATAACACCACGATGCCAGTGACTTGCCCAATTCTCCACAGTATGTTTAACGTGTGCAGTATGATATGCACTAGGATTGGCCTTCATGTTAATCCTTGACTTCCTTATCAAGATATGGATGATTTTTTTTCCCGTTATGCAACTCCTGTTCGGTCTTCAGTATCTTCCTAATTATTTGCCAAATTTCTTCATCTGCCTGCCTTTGACTATTCTTCTCTCCCACCCCCACCCACCCCCCAGTCCGCCCAGGCCAAATTCTTCCTTAGGCCAGTATAATTATCATTACCTAACACTAAAACGCTCATGTATGACTCAGTCTTCACTCTTTCAATCTGAATGTGAAACTCCAGCATGTTGTGTTTACTCCTTCCAAGGCAAAGCTCATCCACCAATCCTTCCTTGTTACATAATATCAAATCTAAATTAGCCCATTCTCTGGTTGGTTCCATGCCATCCTGCTCTCAGAAATAATCTCTCATACACTCCATGAATTTCCATTCGAGGATATCACTGTCATGTTGATTAATTAAGTCAATTTGCATTTTCAAAACTCATATAGTTAAAATTGTGCCCCTGTGATAAGCCCTCACTGTATTCTACCTCAGAAGTACTTTGGGGGGTCAGAGGCTGAAAATTACACTTCCCAAGATGTTTCTTCTCTTGCGTTTCATTTGCACTGAGACGGATTTCAAATAGTTTTTGGCACAAAACAGTTTGAAAAGGTCTGAGTTTCCACTCGCACGAACAAATGTTTATTTTCTTTACATGAACCATATTTCACAGTAATTATTGAGGAATTAAGAGGGCTAAAAGTGGTCATGAGATATCTTTAGCAAACAGGGTTGAGGAAAATCCCAAAGACTACGTTTCATATATAAGCAACAAGAGGGTAACTCGAGAACTGTTTGGCCCACACAGGACAAAGGAAGAAAGTTATGCATGGAGTCAGAGAAAATGGGTGAGATTCTTAGCGAGTACTTTGCATCTGTATTCACCAAGGAGAGGGACATGATGGATGTTGAGGTTAGGGATATATCTTTGCGTACTCTGGGTCAAGTCGAAATAAAGAGGGAGGAAGTTTTGGATATTCAAAAAAGTTGAAATGTAAACAAGCTCCCAGGTCTTGATGAGATCTACCACAGGTTACTGAGGAATGTGATTGAGGAAATAACTGGGGCTTCAACAAATATCTTTGCAGGACCCTTATACATGGGTGAGGTCCCGGAGGACAGGAGTATTGCTAATGCTGTTTCCTTGTTAAAGAAGGATAGCGGGAATTATCCAGGTATTTATAGACCGGCGAGCCTCAGATCAGTGGTAGGGAAGCTTCTGAAGAAGATACTGAGGGACTTGAGTAAAGTGTTTTATTAGGTTCTCCAGGGTAGGCTGATGGAGAAGGTGATGCCGCATGGGGTCCAGGATGTTTTATCTAGATGGATAGAGAACTCGCTGGCCAACAGGAGACGGAGAGTAGTAGTGGAAGGGGATTTCTCAAAATGCTGGTATGCAACAGCGATCTGCGCTGGGACCACTGTTGTTTGTGATATATGTCAATGATTTGGAGGAAGGTATCGGTTGCCTGATTAGCAAGTTTGCAGATGACACCAAGATTGGCGGAGTAGCAGATAGTGAAGGGGAATGTCAGAGAATGCAGCAGAATATAGATAGATTGCAGAGATGGGCACAGAAATGGCAGATGGAGTTCAGACGTGCAAATGCGAGGTGATGCATTTTGGAAGATCCAGTTCAAGAGCAACAATATAGTAAACGGAAAAGTCTTGGGGAAAATTGACATACAGAGAGACCTGGGTCCATTGTTTCCTGAAGGTGGCAACGCACGTCAGTAAAATGGTCAAGGCAACATATGGCATGATTTCCTTCATTGGATCAGCTGTTGAGTCCAAACGTTGGCAGGTCATGTTACAGTTGCATAGGACTTTGGTTTCACCGCATTTGAAATACTGCATATATTTCTGGTCACCACGTTACCAAAAGGATGTGAATGCTTTGAATAGAGTGCAGAGTAGGTTCACCCAGATGTTGCCTGGTATGGAGGGTGCTGGTTATGAAGAAAGATTGAGTAGATTAGGATTATTTTAATTATAAAGACAAAGGTTGAGGGGGACCTGATTTAGGTCTACAAAATCAAGAGAGATATAGACAGGGTGGATAGCAAGAAGCTTTTTCCCCAGATTTTGGAACTCAATTACTAGGCGCCATGAGTTCCAAGTGAGAGGGGAAGGGTTTAGGGTAGATATATGTGGGAAGTTCTTTACACATATGGTGGTGGCAGCCTGGAACGTGTTACCAGCAGAGGAGATCGGGGCAGGTACAATAGATGTATCTGACAGATACATGAATGGGCAGTCAGCAGAGGGATACATTCTCTTAGAAAATAGGTGGCACGTTTAGAAAATAGGAGATCTGGATCAGCACAGGCTGGGAGGGCCGAATGGTCTGTTCCTGTGCTGGAATGTTCTTTGTTCTTTATCATTCATTCTAAAAATAGCAAGATTTCAACTATTGTATGCTACAATTTAATGATATAAACCATTTATTTGACAGTACATATCAAATTATTGTCATTTCTAAATTAGAGTCACAGAGTCAAAGAGATGAATAGCATGGTACAGTTCCTTCGGTCCAACCCGTCCATGCCTACCAGATAACACAAACCAATCTAGTCCCACCTGCCAGCACTCAGCCCATATCCCTCTAAATCCTTTCTATTCATATACCTATCTAGACACCATCGAAATGTTGCAATTGTACTAACTTACACCACTTCCTCTGGCAGCTCATTCCATGCACAAACCACCCTCTGTGTGAAGAGGTTGCACCTTGCATCTCTTTTATATTTTTCCTTCCCAACCTAAACCTATGCCCTCTAGTTCTGGACTCTCCCACACCAGGGAAAAGACCTTGTCTATCTCCCCATTCATGGCCCTTATGATTTTATAAACCTCTTTAAGGTCACCCCTCAGTCACCAACGTTCCAAGGAAAATAGCCATAGCCCATTCAACCACCAGCTATAGCTCAAACCCTCCGACCTTGGCAACATCCTTGTAAATCTTTTTAGAACACTTTCAAGATTCACAACATACTACCGATATGAAGGGGAACATAATTGCACGCAATATTCCAAATGTCGCCTAACCAATGTCCTGTACAGCTGCAATGACCTCGCAATTCCTGTAGTCAATGCTCTGACCAATTAAGGAAAGCACACCAAATGCCTTCTTCACTAACCTACCTACCTGTTCCTCTACTTTCAAGGAACAATTAACCTGCACTCCAAGGTCTCTTTGTTCAGCAACACTCCATTGGACCTCACCATTAAGAGTATTAGTCCTGCTAAGATTTGCTGTCCCAAAATGCAGCATCTCACATTTATCTAAATAAAACTCCATCTGCCACTCCTCAGCCCATTGGCCCATATGATCAAGATCTTCTTGTAATCTGAGGTAACCTTCTTTGCTGTCCAGTACACCGCCAATTTTGGTGTCATCAGCAAATTTGCTAACTATACCTGTTATACTCACATGCAAAAACATTTATATAAATGACAAAAAGTAGTGGACCCAGCACCGATCCTTGTGACACCCCACTGGTCACATGCCTCCAATCTGAAAAACAACAATCCAACACCAGCGTCTGTCTTCTACCTTTAGCAAGTTCTGTATCCAACTGGCTAGTTCTCCCTGTACTCCAATGAAATCTAACCTTGCTAAAAAGTCTCCCATGGGGAACCTTATCGAATGCCTTACTGAAGTCCATATAGACCACGACCACCACTCTGCTCTCATCAATCCTCTTTGTAACTTCTGCGTAAAATTCAATCAAGTTAGTGAGACATAATTTTCCACACACAGAGGCTTGTTGACTATCCCTAATCAGTCTTTGCCTTTCCAAATACATGTTCATCCTGTCCCTCAGGATTCCCTGCAACAACTTGCCCTCCACTGACGTCAGTCTCACTGGTCTATAGTTCCCTGGCTTGTTCTTACCACTTTTCTTAAACAATGGCACCACGTTCGCCAACCTCCAGTCTTCTGGCACTTCACTTGTGGCTATCAATGGTACAAGTATCTCATCAAGAGGCCCAACAATCAGTTCTCTAGCTTCCCACAGAGTTCTAGGCTGCACCTGATCGATCGGGTCCTGGGGATTTATCCACTTTTATGCATTTCAAGACATCAGCACTTCATCCTCTGTAATATGAACATTTTTTAAGATGTCACCATCTATTTCTCTGTATATCTACATCGTCCATGTCCTTCTACTGAGTAAACAGTGATACAAAATCCTCATTTAGTATCTTCCCTAACTCCTGCAGCTCCACACAAAGGCTGTCTTGCTGAACTTTGAGAGCTCCATTCTCTCACTATTTACCCTTTTGTGCTCAATGTATTTATAAAGTCCTCTTGGATTCTCCCTAAATCTATTTGCCAAAACAATCTCACGTCCCCTTTTTGATTTCCTGACTTCCCTCTCTGGTATACTCCTCCTGCCTTTATACTCTTCCAAGGATTGACTCGAGCTATCCTGCCTGTACCTGTCATATCCTTCCTCTTTTTTCTTAACCAGACCCTCAATTTCATTAGTCATTCAGCATTCTCTATACCTACCAGCCTTTGCTTTCATCCTAACAGGAATATATTGTCTCTGGACTCTCGTTATCTCATTTCTGAAGGCTTTGCATTTTCCAGCCATCCCTTTCCCTGCGGACATCTGCTGCCATCAGCTTTTGAAAGTTATTGCCTAATACCGTCAAAATTGGCATTTCTCCAATTTAGAACATTAACATTTACATCGAGTCTATCCTTTTCCATCATTATTTTAAAACTAATAGAATTGTTGGCAATTAGCTGAAGCTCACATATTTCAGGTGAGAAATTAAATCGATTGATTATATTTAAATATGTAAGAGTTGTAAGTCTACTTGATTTTTCAATAATTTGTTCAATCTGAATACGTAATCAGTTAGAGGTCAGCCACTTTGTAAATGAAAGAGCGACAATGTATGTGTTTGAATACTGAGATTCAATGTGTAATTGTGATCACCAGACATGTTCGTTTTCGATACAAAACAAAATATGATTCCTTACTTTTGTATAATAAAAGGTTTTTCGTGTTTATATTTTAATTCCATCAATATAAAATCAACTTAATTGTTTTCAGAGATGATGCAGTTAGTGTTCAGTTGAATAATTGTAGCTCATGTCATATTATTGCCCAATTCACAAACATGGCAAACTCCTGATCATTTTCAGATCAGTAAACCCATCACTTTGCATCATGACCAACATTAAAAGTGCATTCCAAAAGGCCTGAATTCGGGCACAGTGCTCCTGGACCTCACAGCTGCTTGTGGCACTGAGTGAGACACTGGCCTGCTCCTGAAACTGACCAGAGAGTTTCCAACCTGGGTCAGGGCAGTCATTCAAACATTCTCTGACAGAGATTCATTTGGGATCCGCCTTGTGCAGGAGGAAACTAGACAACAGGCTCTCAGTGCTCTCAGTGTACCTACACTGCTCTCAGTGTAGGTAGAAATGCTGTCTAAATTAGATACCAATGACTGACCAGGAACCATGCCTTATAAATTCATCATCAGTCAGAGCCTGGCCCAGGGAGCAGATGTATGGACGTGGAGTGTCATAATCACATCATACACGTTACTTATGGTGATGACATCTGGCATGACCTCCAGATTCCATACATCTGACCCCTGGACCAGACACTGGGTGAAAACGTTCACAATTGACAGTCTATTGCAGCATCTTGTGTCTCACAGTGAACCCTCTGAAACTATATCCACTAAATGTACCTTAACATTAACCAGGATCAAAATAAAATTGTACATGACTGTGGATGCTCAAATACTAATTATAGGTCATCCAACAGAATGTATCTGAAGAAACCAGGAGCAAATGGCAATCCAAGAATTGTTTTAATAACTGAACCTCGTGGATTTTGTCTGGTCTTGGAAACCTCACATATTGTGCTGACATTCAGGTGAATGTAACAAAACACATCAAAACTGGAAGTCTTGGTCTAACGCCCCACCCCAGTTTCCTGACCTCACACACCTCACTCCCTCACCCGCCTCACTTCCTCCCACATTCACTAACCGATGAGAATCCACAAACTGAGTGAAACTTGGAACATAGAACAGTACAGCACAGTGCAGGCGCTTCAGCTCTCAATATTTTGGCAGCCTTTTATCCTACTCTAAGATCAGACTAACCTACGTAACCTTCAATGTACTAACTTCCATGTGCCTATCCAAGAGTCTTCTTAAATATCTCTAATGTATCTGACTGTACTACCACCACTGGCGGTTTCTGTGTAAAGAACCTATCTCTGACAGCCCCCGAAACCTTTCTCCAAGACCTTAAAATTATGGCTCTTGTTGATAGCCATTTCTGCCATTGGTAAAGACTTTGGCTATCCAATCTATCTACGTCTCTCAACATCTTGTACACCTCTATCAAGTCACCTCTCATCCTTCTTCGCTCCAGGGAAAAAAAGCCCCAGCTCCCTCAAACTTTCTCCCTAAGACATGTCCTCCAGTCCTGGCAGCATCCTGGTAAATCTCCTCTACACACTGTCTGAGGCTTCCATATGTTTCCTATACTCAGGCAAGCAGATCTAAACACAATACTCTTATTGTGGTTGAACCGCAGCTTTATTGACCTAAGCATTAACGTCGCCGCTCTTAAACCCAATCCCCCATAATGAAAGCCAACACACCATGCACCTCCTTAACAACCTTATCAACGTCGGTGCCAACACTGAGGAAACTATGGACATGGACCCCAATATCCCTCTGTTTTTCCACACTGCCAAGAGTTCTGCCTTTAACCCTGATACGTGTATGCAAATGCAACCTTTCCAAAGTAAATCAATTCACACTTTTAACGGTTAAACTCTATCTGTCACTTATCCGCCCAGCTCTGTATCCTGTCAATGTCCTGTTGCAAACTACAACAACGCACCACACTATCCAGAACTCCATCAAACTTCATGTCATCGGCAAACTTTCTAACCCACCATTCCACTTCCTCATCAAAGTCATTTATAAAAATCACAAAGAGCACAGGCCCCAGAACCGATCCCTGTGGAACGCCACTGCTCACTGAGCTCCAGGCTGAATACTTTCCATCTGCTGCCACCCTCTGTCTTCTATGGGCCAGCCACGCCCGTATCCAGAGAGCCAAATTTCCCTGCGTCCCATGCCTCCTTACTTTCTGAATGAGCCCACAACGGGGAACCTTATCAAACGCCTTCTAAAATTCGTGTTCACCACATCTACTGGTCTATCTTCATCAACATGTTTTTTTCACATCTTCAAAGAATTCAATAAGGTTTGTGAGGCATGACCTGCTCTTCAAAAAGCCATGCTGACTACCTCTGATCATACTTTTTTTTTAAGTAATTGTAAATCCTGTCTCTCAGAATCGTCTCCAATACTTTGCCCTCCACTGGTGTAAGACTGACTGTTCTGTCATTCCCAGGGTTATCCCTATTCCCTTCCCTGAACAAGGGGATAACATTTGCCACCGCCCAACCATCTGGCACTACTCCAGTGAACAGTGAAGACGCATATATTATTACCAAAGTCACACCAATCTCTTCCATCATATCCTGGAGTAACCTTGTGTGTACCCCATCTGGCCCAGGGGATTTATCCATCCTTATGTTTGTACTTCAATCAGTCTGTACTTCCCCTCAACCTGTCGACACCCTGTACCACCAATTGATTGACTGCTTTCCTTTTCAGTGCTATGTACAGTGTTGCCTTGCTGAGCAAGTATGGTTCCCAACGTCCTGCAAATCACGGAATCAAAAAGAAAGAATGCACCAATGCCTTCCTAATAAAGAGCTCATGCCCGAACTATCGACTCTCCTGCTCCTCGGATGCTGCCTGACATGCTGTGCTTTTCCAATACCACACTTTTCGACTCTGATCTCCATCAACTGCAGTCCTCACTTTCTCCATTACTGAGGGCTGTCCCCTCTGCACATTGAGGTGGGAATTAACTATCAAAAACTCATTGTATGTGGAGCTGACTGCTCAGTTCTGGAAAGTTGCATTTGATGAATACATTCTTTTTTTATTAAAAAAAAATTACAATTCAACAAATATTCATTCAGTCCCAGAGTTACAATTTTGATTCATGGTTTTGGCAGCCTGATAATAAATAGTGAATGATTGAGGAACTCCGATACACAGAGTATTATCGGTGTTATATTCCAGCTTACATTAATGGTAGAAGTATTATCAGACAAACTGTTGTGACAATGGCATGAGTCGACATGTGGAGGTGGAATATTTTTGCCATCACAGAGACGTGTTTGACGGAGGTCATGGCTAACAACTCAATATTCTGTTGTACTGGAACTATAGTCATGACAGGAGAGGGTGTTAAAGAGGAGGTGGTGTTGCATTATTAATTAAAGAACAGTTACTGCAGTAAGGAGGGACGATATCTTGGACGTGTCTTCAAATGAGGCTTTATGGGTCGAGGTGATGTTCCAAACGATGACAGACACACTGCTGGGGATATTTTATAGAGCCCCAGAAAGATGGAAATGCGGGAGCAAATACATAACCAATTTACTGAGGTGTGAAGGAAACCAGGCTGGAGATGTTACAGAGATAGAAAAGCAAAGCTGGAGATGTTACAGGGAGAGAGGAACGCAAGGCTAGAGATGCTACAGAGAGAGGAAAACAAGGCAGGAGGTGTTACAGAGAGATAGGAAAGAAAT
>NC_057717.1:24445323-24460359 GCF_004010195.1 Chiloscyllium plagiosum | reverse complement strand
GTTGGAGATGTTACAGAGAGAAGAAAACAAGGCTGGCGATGTTACAGTGATAGGAAAGCAAGGCTGGAGATGTTAGAGAGATGCGAAAGCAAGGCTGGAGGTGGTCGAGAGATAGCGTGGCCTGTGCATGCTAGAACATGTTATTGTGATATTTTATAATTCATTCACAGGATATGGGGAGGGGTGTAGCAGCTAGATATTAGAGAGATAGGGAGGAGTGCAGGGGCTGGCGGAATTTACAGTGAGAGGTGGGGAAGGAGTATGAGATAAAGATTGTAGAGATACGGAGGGTTACTGAGATACAAATGGATGTAGCGGCTGGAGGAGATGGCAGGGAAAGATACAGAGATACACGTAGATAGTTTAAAAACGGAATTATGCAATGTCTTAATAGAGAATATATTGCAGAAATCTGTGGAATAGACAAGGCACTTGGAGGAACTGAAGGAGTGAGACCTGGACTGTCCAATAACATGAGTCATAGAGTGAGTGTCATACAGTACAGAAGAGGCCATTATTTGATAGTGACAAAAATTGAAAGCACTGCAGACACTGGAAATCCCTCCTTCCGAATGTCTGGGGACTAGGGCGAGATGTGGGAGATGCATTCAACAGACTCCTCAAGCAACAATGTGACATAACGAAACCTCATGGTGTCAGATCAAACACTGAAATGGAAACCTCCTGATGACTCCCCTGTCTGAGCTGGTGGATCAGTGTCCCTCTACATTGAACAACACTTGGAGGACGCACTGACAGAGTGAATGATCTGGGGAATGTATACTGGGTGGGCCATTTCAAACCCCACCACCAAGAGGGGCTCAGCAGTAGCATTGCTGACCGAGATGGTCGGGTCGAAAAGGACAGAGCTGCTGGACTGGGGCTATGCATGAGCGCACATGTGAGAAATATTATCACCATGCTAAATGGTAAAGATTTCAAAGAGATCTAGAACACAGCACAGGCCTGTGTGAGGTGATTCTGGTCATTACCAACAGCAGCAGAATTGTACTCGAAAACAATTTTCCCTGTCACTGCCTGGCATATGCTCCTCTTTATCCTGACCATCAGGCCAGGGGTTAAACCCTTGTTCTATGAAGAACACAAGGGGACCGGTCAAGAGCAGCACCTCACAATGAGGTGACGTTACCAAACAGAACCACTTACTTACCAAATAGCGTAAACAGCCAGTGACAGACAGATCTAACCAACAAATCATACCTAATCTCTGCAATCCTGTCGCATGCAATTGTGTGGTCAATCAAACAACTCTCTGGAAGACTAGGATCCACAAATATCACCCTCCTTAACGATGAAAGGGCCCAGTACAACAATAGAAAAGCTGAGGCTGAAACATTCACAACAATGTTCAGACCGAATGTCGATGGGATGGTCTATTTTAATCTTCTCCAGATGGCAGTCATCAGCTAAGTCTATTCACTGTGTGTGGTAACTCCAAACGGCTGGAGGGATGGGGAATGCAAAGGCTGTGGGCCCTGAGAACATTCCATTCAAGCTTTTCCTGCTGGAATACAGCACTGGCACGTACCTAACAACGTGGGAAACTATCAGGGTGTGTCCTGTACACACACAGACAAAACATCAGCCAATCAATGACTGCCCCATTGCTCTAATTCCCAACATTAATAAAGTGATGGAAGATGTCATCTACAGTGGGATCAAGCAGCACTGCCCCTCAACACAAACCTGCTCCCTTAATGCTCAATTTGGGGTCTTATCCCTGGGGCACATTATAGCCGTGGTTGAACAATGTACAACAAGAGAACACACAGCTGAATTCTCGAGTTGAGGTGACAGTGACTGCACTTAACATCATCATAACTGCATTCGACCAAGTATCATCTCCTGGATTAACAGCAAAACTGGAGCGAATAGGAATCGTCTGCACTGGCTGAAGTTATATCTGGTACAAAGGAACGTGCCGGGGATTGGTAGGGAGCAGCCATCTCAGCTCCGCCGCAGTTCCCCAGGGGAGCGGTTTCTGAATAAACCTGTAGACCAGAAATGGAAAGGCAGGGCACCATACACCCAAAGAATGTAGGGTTGTTCTCTTGTTAGATACGTGCGACTAGCAGCAGTTTAACTGGACAGTCATCATGCCTCAAGCAAGGGAGAGGTTGAGTAAGACAGCCCTGTTCAGGCACTTCATTCAGTGCAGGAACTGAACCCACACTGTTGGCATTAATCTGTATTACAAACTAGCCGTCCAACTGATTGAGCTAACCAAGTCCTCGCTCAGCTCTTTGGGCAAGATACTGTAACATTATTCTGTTCAGATATGTTGCTAGACACCTTTGGAGCAGGTGAAACATTATTCTGAGATATGTTGCTAGACACCTTTGGAGCAGGTGAAACTAGAAGCAAGCTTCCTAGCTCAGAGAGAGGGACAACATCAGTGAGCTGTAAGAGTTCTCTCTGCCCTAGGCCCAATAATTTTCAGCTGCTTCATAAATGACCATCCCCTACTCAAGTAAAGTCACAACTGGGGATGTTTGCCAATGATTGGACAATGTTCAACACCATTCGTGATTTACTCAGATACTGAAGCAGTCCTTGTCCAAATGCAACAGGTCTTGGAACTATGCATGTATGTCCTTATCTGTGACAAGTACCATTTCTATTACACACATGCCAGACAACGATTACCTCTAACAATAGAAAAGTATACCGTATCATTTAGTGTTCAATGCCACCACCATCACTGAACTCCCACCTAGCAATACCCCGGGGTTTACCGTGAACCAGAACTGGACTGACAATATAATTTCATTACCCAGTCCTGTGAAGGGCTTATGCGAAAACGTCGACTCTCCTGTACCTCAGGTGCTGCCTGACCTGTTGTGTTTTTCCAGCGTCACACTTTGACACATATTAATTCATTGGCTATAAGAATATGTCAGGGGAAAGAAATCCTACAAGAATGACTCACCTCAAAATTTCGAAAAGCCTGTCTCCCATCAAGAAGACTCATGTTGAATGTGTGTGTGTGATTAAATGCCTCCATTTGCCTGTGTGAGTGCAGCTTCCACTGACACTCAGTAGCAGCAATGTCTGCCATCTACACGGTGCTCTGCAGAAATTTGCCAAGGCTCCTTACAACGTACCTCTGAACCCCCGACCATTAAGAAGGACAAGGGAAGCAGATACATGGGACCACCACGTTCGCGTTCCAATCCAAGCCATCCACCGAACTGATTGGGAAGTATATTGCCGTTCTTTCACTGTTTCAACTTCCTCCCTAATGGTATTGTAAGTCTACTCATATCTGACTAACATGTTTAAACACACAGTGATATTGTTGCCACGAAAATGATTGTGAGTGAGTATTAGCAGGGAGAAAGTGAGGACTGCAGATGCTGGAGATCAGAGTCAAAAAGTGTGATTCTGAAAAAGCACAGTCGTTCAGGCAGCATCTGGGGAGCAAGAGAGTCGACCATTAGTTCACAATAGTAATACAAGGGAAAATAATTGTATATTTTCAAAGTCCTTGTACTTAATAATAATTTGGTCATGGCTGTGGGAATGAGATTTATCATTTCAATGCTCCTTACTGTGAGTTGTGCACTGTTTTCATCATAATGTTGTTATAAAAGTCAACGGAATAAATGGGGGATATAATGCTATTGGAGAATCTAAAAGTTGGTATTATGAAAGGATGTCAGACCTTCAGTAAAGAGACTTTGCTGTTAATGGTTAGAACAATGATGCAAACATTTACACAGAGATTTCCAGCTCAAGTCACACACAAGGTCGTTGGGCTGGGATCATACTGGCCATCAATGGAGCTGCACAATTCTGTTTGGATACTGACATTGTGGGGCTAACATACACTGGATATGGTTTATGAAGGATTCAATGTAAGATGTCATGTGCTGCAGGAGTCCATCACCTTTATAACACCTTCATTCAAGATCGGGTCCAAGGTGGCACGCAAGAAGTGGTATACTTGCAAGACATGGTTGTTTACAGGCCATTGTTACAAATGTTGAACTGCTTCCAGATCGGCACCATGCTCTAGTCCATTGATCAGTTTTCCCCACTCAATCTCCCCGTTGTTCAGGTATGTCTCTAACCAGTCCATTGTGAGGGATTATATCAGTAACTGCCCAGATCCTGTTTGGAAACTCACTGGACAGATTCTGGAGATGGCCAGTGCTTTGTAGGTCATGGTGAGGCCCAGTAACACTATGTCTGAATTCAGGCTTTTCCTCAAAGTCATTTCCAACAGATATGCTGCCTGCAAGATGGTGTGTTCACTGATCTGAACATCAATCAGCTGTTTACTACAGTCACTGAATTGTGTAATAGTTAGCTGTGTGCTCTGCTAATTCAATTATTGTTCACTTCAATTGCATTCAACTGAAAAATATGATGTTTGGTTTATTTTAAAATATGTAAGAAACAAAGTGATATTAACTCTTCATTATACAAAAAGGAAAAGTGACCTGTTGTATATTTCCCACGGACTAATCAAGCAACAATCAGATATTGTCTGTAAAGCAAGATTCTGTGAGCAGGACTATGTACCAGGCAATATCACCATCCTCTCTGGTGGGGTATGTCCCACTGACAGGACATAGCCTGGCTTAGGGGGCAGCTCCTTGGTATATAGTCAGTCTCGTGCTCAGTATTGATGCTGGATCCTGTAGCTGCTAGACTGCTCTGCGGCAGGTTATGTGGGAATCTATAAATGGGAACCATATAATTGACCACATCATCACCAATCTGCCTGCTGCAGATACACCTCTCGATTTCATCCATAAGTAAGAATGGTCACTGCACAGTCCTTATGGGGAGCAAGGGCTATCTTCATATTTTGCAAACCCCCCTCACCATGATATGCAGCCCCCTGGACAGTGAATGGTACAGACTTTAAACAGATTGTGAAACCAAAGATGATGCATCCATGAGGTGCAGGGGGCCATCGGCAGGAGCAGAATCATATTATGCACAACTCATACAGTCTGCAACCTCACAGCCAGACATACTTCCCACCATACAGTAACCATCACGGCCCGACATACCCCCCACTCTATAGTAACCACCACGACCCGACATACCTCCCACTGTACAGTAACCATCACGGCCCGACATACCTCCCACTGTACAAAAACCATCAGGGCCCGACATACCCCCCACTGTACAGTAACCATCATGGCCCGACATGCCTCCCACTGTACAGTAACCATCACGGCCCGACATACCTCCCACTGTACAGTAACCATCACGGCCCAACATACCTCCCACTGTACAGTAACCATCACGGCCAGACATATCTCCCACTGTACATTAACCATCCACAGCCTGACATACCTCCCACTGTACAGTAGCCATCACGGCCGATATACCTCCCACTGTACAGTAACCATCACCACCCAACATACATTCCACTGTACAGTAACCGTCACGGCCCGACAAAACTCCTACTTTACAGTAACTATCATGGCCCGACATACCTCCCACTGTACAGTAACCATCACGGCCCAACATACCTCCCACTGTAGAGTAACTATCAAGAGCTCAGTGCTTAGCACTGCTGCATCGCAGCACCAAAGTCCAAGGTTCAATCCCGGCCTTGGCTGACTGTGTGAGGTTTGCACATACCCCAGTGTCTGCGTGGGTTTCCTCCGGGTGCTCCGGTTTCCTCCCACAGTCCAAAGATGTGCAGGTCAGGTGAGTTGGCCATCCTAAATTGCCAATAGTGTTAGGTGTATTAGTCAGGGTTAAATATAGTGCAGGAGAATAGGTCTGGGTGGGCTACTCTTCTGACTGTTGGCGTGGACTGGTTGGGCTGAAGAGCCTGTTTCCACACTGTAGGGAATCTAATCTAACCTCCAAGGTTCAATTCGGGACTATGATGAAATAATCACTTGTCTGAATGAGTGCAGCTCCAACAGTACTCTCCTCTGGACTTACTAGCAACAGGCAATGCAGTTGTGTGGGGAAGATCATATTTCACAAACTTGGTTGATTATTTTGAGGAAGTGACAAAATCAATTGATGTGGGCATGGGACTGGATGTTGGCCGATTGGACCTTAGCAAGGCCTTTGATGTGGTTCCTTATGGTAGGCTCATGCAGAAGGTGATGTGAAATGGGATCAGCGGTCAGTTAGTAAGATGGATAGAGAACTGCTTGGTCATAGAAGGCAGAGTAGTGGTGGAACAGTGTTTTTGTAACTGGAGATCTGTAAATAGATTGGCGGAGTTGCAGATTCTGAGGATAATCGCCAGAGAATACAGCAGGATGTAGGTGAGCTGCAGACTTGCACAGAGAAAACGCAGATGTTACTTTATCTGTGCAGTTGCGACGTGATGCGTTTTATAAGTTCTAATGCAGGAGAGAAGTATAAAGTGGATGGAAGAATTACTGACCGCACCAACATCCGAAGGAATCTAGGTGTACAGCTCCACAGTTCCCGGAAAGTGGTAACACGGGTGGATAGGGTGATGAAGAAGGCTGATGGCAAACTTACAGACATGCATCGGAACATATAGTATTAAAATTAGCAGGTCATATTGCAGCTGTAGAGAAAATTAGTTCGGGCACATTTAGAATATTGTGTACAGTACTGGTTTCCACACCAGCAGAACGATGTGGAAGTGTTGGAGAGGGTATGGAAAAGTTTTACCAGGATGTTATCTGGTTTGGAGGGTATTAGCCAGAAGGAGAAATTGAACAAACATGGTTTGTTTCCAAGTGGCCATCATTGGCTATGGGGCTACCTGTTAAATATTTACAAAATTATCAAAGGCATAGATAGAAATACAGTTAGAAGCTTGTTTTTCCCCCAGAGTAGAACTATCAATTACTCATCACCATAGGTTTTAGGTAAAAGGGAGAAAGCTTAGGAGATATGATCGGCAAGTTTATTTTTTGCTTTCCCAGACAGAATGTGCAAGTGCCTGGAATGCACTGATAGAGGAGAAGAAGCTAATATGGCAAGGTTTAAGAGGGATCTTGGCACAAATAAGAGTATGTAGGGAACAGAATGACATAGAGGGTGCAGGACACAGAATGACATAGAGCAAAAACTTTCTTTTTAACATTAGAACAGCATCATGTGTCAGTGTGGGCTTGCTGGCATGAAGCGCCTGTTCCTATGCTGGACTGCTCTTTAAAACAAGATTTGAGTGCAGGAGTGGCAAGATGTTGACTCCATGATTACTGATGATTGCTGATGAGAAGCAGCCACATTCAGTGGAACTCTCCTCAACAACTTGCAGTTTCATATCCTCAAGTCCGAACTGGTAACTGGTGACTCCATCTCGCCCCATGCTCCTCCGGTCTTCTCTCTTGGACAACAACGTCTCGGAGGACTCTGCACTGACAGAAGCTGCACGTACTCCACACCCTCCAATGCTGGTATCTGTCACATGCCAGCCTCACCATGCCATCCCAGCACATCTCCAGCCCACTGACAGTACGCTTCTGTATTTCAATGCTGCAGCTCAGGATGCACTGACAACTCTTACTGTAATGCTGCTGCAAGGACACTGTGCTCAGGGACACACACCCAACTCATGGACTGTCCCTCTGGGCTGCTCACTCCGTGTTTGTACACTCTCATTTTAGCTGACTTGAACGCTGACAGAATTATTGCCTTACACTGCCTTTAGCAGTGTTACCCCTCAGCCAGAGCTACCAGGCTCACCCGCCTGCTGTATTGTCTTGGTGATTCGCAAAGACACAAAAGCAGGAAGTTTGATATCATTGTCCATGTTCAGTCACGGTGCCCCAGCACAGTCAGTCAGGGGGACTCTCAGATCCCAGTCCGGGAGCTTGAACACGGTCAGTCAGCCTCTCGTGAATGTTAGGGTCAGGATCCTCCACCTGCGAGGGGACAAGGAGCTGAATGTCGGGGAGACCTGTGCCTCTCTTGGCTATTTCTTTCCTATTGTGGAATTGTTCCTTCTGGAATGTGAAAATTAACAAGTGGTATTAAGGGAAATGGAAAAAGTTGGTACAGCTGTTAGTGCTGGGTCAGCTGGGGGAAAGGTGTCGAGGTGTTCTGAGTGAGTGAGTGAGTGGGCAGTACAGACACCGGGCAGAGTTGGGCAGAGGGAAAGATAAGCGGTGAGAAAAAGACAAAGAGAAGGTGCTGAATTCAGTGAGAGTGGGAGAACATGAGCCTTCGTAGGAGTTGGGAGCAGTAACAGAGATAGAGTGAGGGTGAGCTCACAAATTGCAGATGGTGGCACATACCCTGGTGGAGTGGAGAAGATCACTGACCTCCTTCCTACACCGCTGGACATTCACTCAGAAGGCTGGTACCTCACTGACCCAGGGGTCAGCCTCGGACCAAGCTGGCAGGGTCTGGTGCCGTGGCCTCCCCTGCCAGTCCTGGAGGAAGATAATTTCCCTCTCCTACAACATGTCATCCACCAGAACCTCATGGGCGTGCCCACAAGTGAAGCCCCAGTTTTACCCCCTCTGCAATCTCCTGGGAAGTTTCAAATTGACAATCTAAGAATGTAATGACTTTTTACTTATGGCATCTGGAACAGGGAGCCCGGTGCATTCTGGAATATCCAGGCAGTGGGCAGTTGTTATGACGAAGGGGAAAATCATCGTGTTAGTGTCAGTTGAGAAGATAACTACGTGTGCAGGGAGGGTAGTTAATGGGGCAGATTGGGGATGGTATCATGAGAAAATGCAATTCACCTTGTGGAGAGAAACCCTCCATAAAACCTGACTAAAATGAGACTTAATAATATCATATGCTGGTTTAGGCCTCTGTCTGTCTGAATAGGGAATGCAGTGTGAAATATTGGGAGCAACAAACTTGCAGCAGACAATTACAAAGGAGATTCACATCCTTAAAAAGGGGTAACACAATGTTCCACATTGTTAAAAGGAGCCGGGGAAAATCCCCTGCCTTACAGTTACCTGCATTATCCAATCCTCCCTGGATGCAGGGATGGTGCTGGAAGCCTGGAGAACGGCTAACACTACAGCTTTGTTTTATGTGGAGCAAGGGACTGACTGAATAGGTCGCGGCTGGAATTCTGAGACAGTGGATAAACGGTCACTGAGGAAGTCTCAGGGACTCCAGGACAGTCAGTCTGGATTTGTTCAAGGAAGTTCATGTGTAATTCATCTTACTGTCGGTTTGAGGCAGTAACTTGTAACTGCATGTGACTTACTTTGATTTAACGAGAGATCTCATGACAGGCTGTTTAAAAACAGAAACTGTGGGGTCCAGGTGAATGGAGCAAACAACCCAGAGAAATGCAAGGCGAGGCATTTGGGGACATCAACAACAGAGAGGAATACACAGTAAATGAGAGCATAGTCTGTGTGGGCAGATAAATGAAGGTAGCTGGACATACCAAAAATCTTGTTAATGGAGCAAATGACATCATTTCCTCTATCAGCCAAAGTGCAGAATTTCAGAGCAGGAAGCTTATACTGGAAATGCATAAATAATGACTATGTGCAGTTCTGGTCACCCAATCACATGGAAGGATGGAATTTGACTGGAGAGAGTACAGAGGAGATTCGTTACCATGCGACAGTGGAAGTGCAGATCTGAGGAAAGATTGGAATGGAGGATGCTGAGAGGAGATTTGATTAGAGTGAACATGCTGTCAGGGGCCCGGGTAGAGAGGGAAATAACATCTTGTTCCTGTTGGTAAACTGCTTTATCAGTGGTGAATATTTCATATAATAGGCTGAAATATCAGAAAAGTGGTGAGGAACGTTGTTATTTCACACAGAGTATGGTCGGGATCTGGGAGTCACACATGGAAGTGGAGTAGAGGCAGAAACTCTCAAACCATTTTAACAAGATGGCGGGATATGCAGCTGAAGTCCTATAGTATCCGGGGTGACAGAACTAGGACTTTAAAAAACGTTACATCTTGTCCAATGCAGACAGTGTACAGAGTGATCTTCTTTATACTGCTATTTTCTGAAGTTTTCAAAGGTTACCCACTATCTGATAGGATCAATACGCAGGGATGAGGGGTGAGGGCAGGGAGGAGAAGTGTGTAAATTGATTAGCACTACAATAATACTGATCTCATCTGTTATACACAATTCTACTTCACTTGTTGGCCTATTTATCCTTCCTGTAAAAATGGTGAAAATCTTTAATTATCCAGTTACCGGTCATGGTCACACTGCAGCCCCATCTCCATAATCCCAGCTCAATTTGACCTGGTTCACACTATTTAAAGCTACTATTTCACTGGCCTCGTTGAAAGGTTCCCAGCTTCATTCTTGCCACATTGAATGCTGCTCCTAGGCAACAAATGTTTCTCACTCTCAATTATTGCACATCATGCTCTACCATCATCCTGAACGTTACAATAAAATGATTGCTGTGCCCCAAAACATTCCCCTACTGACACTGGATCCACTTGCCCCATCTGTTTCCCAAGGACCAGGTCCAACAGTACATACTCTCTCGGGCTCCTGAAGTGAGCTCTCCTCCATGTAATCCAGGGATACTGGCCCCTCATGACCCTTCACCACCAGTAACCCAGTCAATATCTGGATAAATTAAGTTTCTCAGTATAACTAACCTGTAGTATTGTCATCGCTCTCAAATAACCCTGCACATTTATTCACTCCACCCCTTCCAATGGTTGCTGGCTGACAGACTGTACCTCACAGTTTAATTGTACACTTTTTGTTCTATAGCTTCAGCCAAATTCATTCTGTCTTTGGATGGATCCTCTTTCTCTTGGAACCCTTAACTAACGCTAATCTCAACCGATACTTCTACCTTCATCCTTTCCCTTCCCTTCTATCATTTTGGAATCCTTTATACCCAGCAATATTTAACACCCAGTCCTGACATCCTCAAGCCAGCTCTCGGTGATCAGTACATCAGATTTCCACATACTAATCTGCATTTGGAACTCCCCAGACTCTGAGTATTCACATCCACGCAGAGTACCACAGATTAAGGTTTCTTTCTCACTCCATCTTCCACTGTTAACCTTGTTGTTGTAAATTAGTGCCAACTGCATATCCCATTATTTTGAGAATCCGGGTAGTTCCTTTACTATTCTTTTTTGGATCCGAAGCACACGCCGAGTTATTCTCAATCCCTCCCAAACACCCCGTAAGGAATTCAGTCCCAGCTCTGTCACGTTCGCCCATTGAGCTTGCACAGTTGCTGCATTCCCCAGAAACAGTGCCAATGTCCCAGGAATCTGAAGCCCTTCCTGCTGCGCCATCGTTCCAGTCACACACTCATCTACCTAAAACTCCGAATTCTGTTCTCACTTGGACACGGCACTGAGATTATTCCAGGGATTGCGACATTTGAGGTCCCGCTTGCTAACCATCCACCTAGCTCCCTAAATTCTGATTCCCAGATCACTTAACCCTGGACACGGCACTGAGATTATTCCAGGGATTGCTACATTTGAGGTCCCGCTTGCTAACCATCCACCTAGCTCCCTAAATTCTGAATCCCAGATCACTTAACCCTTCCTAACGAAGTCATTCCTACCAACATGGACATGACCTTTGACTGCTCACTGGCCCCCAGACGAATGTCCTGCAGACACCGTGACATTCGTAACCCCACTATCCTGGAATTACAGACACGCTGACACCTTCTTCACTTTCTTGAATCCCCTGTCTTTCTTGCTCCTCCTTCCTTCTCCCTCCCCTCCTGTACATTTAAGCTGCTTGTGGGGCCACAGACATGGCTCCGAATGCACTCTCCTGAGCAGCCCGCACGTTCGTCAGCTTCCAAACTGGGAAAATAAATTGCGAGGGAGACACCAGGATATTCTTGTATTCCCTGACTGTTTCTCTTAAATTGCCTAGTCCCCCATTCCCTTCATTCTTCCAGGCCGTCATGTCTGCAGGGTGATCGGCTCTGTGTGCGTGCGGTCCCCCTAACTCTCAGCATCACAGATGTCCCATACAGTCTCGAGTCAACATCTGAGTTTCAAGACCGAGTGATCATCTTGGACACGAGCAGGGGCTATGACTTCTCAATGTAACAGAACACATTTTCCATTTGACAAATATTTGCTGCCATGTCCTAAAAAGCAACATGTCTGGAGTAACTTAGTTAATTACTTAGAATGAAGTTAACGTCAGGGAAATCACAATATGGTTAAGTCCCTTATTCCACTGTCGCTTACTGAGGGTAATTTATTATATTGGCTGAGAATTTCACTTCTCCCTCTTTTTTCTGAGTTCAACCCTTATTTCAGGAGTTCAAAAAATAAATTTGCTAACTTATTGCAATTAACTGACAGTCACCAATAACGGTGTATTTATCAGCCAATGAACTTACAGCCTTTTCTGTGATGGCTCTTGCACTTCTTTCAAAGTCAGTGCATGCAGGTCCCAACAGCAGAAAGTTATCTCTGTGATTACCATATACGTGCAATCATCCAGCTCCCACTACACTCTGCTCCCTCACAAGGTCACGGTCTCTGTGACTCCCAGGTACGTGTAATCCTGCAGCTCCCACTCCACTCTGATCCATCACAGGATCACTGTCTCTGTGACCCCCAGATACGCGTAATCCTCCAGCTCCCACTCCACTCTGATCCCTCACAGGGTCACTGTCTCTGAATCCGGGTACGTGTAATCCTCCAGCTTCCAATCCACTGTGCTCCCTCACAAGGTCACAGTTTCTGTGACTGCCAGGTACGTGTAATCCTCCCGCTCCCACTCCAGTATGCTCCCTCACAGGGCCACCGTCTCTGTGACTCCCAGCTATGACTACGCCTCGATCGTCAATGCTGATTTATATCCTCCCACTCTGGTGCCTGAGTATCTCCCAGGCATGAGTGAGCCTCATGCTCCTGCCCCAAGTTGCTCCCTTACACCGTCACTCCCTCTGTGACTCTGTGCTGATTTCGAGCCTCCTCCTCTGCTGTTTTTCTAACGCCAAGTCCCAGTCAGCCCCGAAACGTCGATTCTTCTGCTCCTTGGATGCTGCCTTATCTGATGCGATTTTTCAGCAACACATTTTTCAACAAATGCAAATTGATTGCCAGCACATTTTGTATGGTACTGGTGACTGTTGGATGTTATAGAGTTAGAAGACTTGCAGTAACTGGGGGGAATATAAACTTTTGGAGCACTGGTGGTGTTCAAAGACCCTCAGGACATGAGGAGGTGCTGAGAATGTGAGCATTCCAAATAGTGGGATCGTGGGGTCTGGAAGTCCTGAGATTGATAAGGAGGATGAAAGGTGCCACTTTAGCATACGTAACCATTGTAATTATAGAGATTTAAGGAAGAAAACCTGTGCTGTCATTGATTACAGTTGTATGGAGAAGCTGAAAGGGTTACAAATTTAGAAAGGGGGAGATCTTAGGTGATCAGAATTTAAACAAGAATAAAGAAGTTTTAGATATCTCTAGCACAGATGGGAATGGAAGAGGTGAGATATTGTGTGGAACTGTAAGAGTTATAAGTCGGGAAGGTTGTCAGATATAAAAGGGAGAGCTGCATTGTATGGTTGCAGTTACAGACGTGATGAGTGTTGTAGTGCCTGCTGGAGGGTACACAAATAATAACAGTTACAACGGCTGGTGGAGTGGCTCATGAAGACAGCGCACTACCACCTTCTCAGGGACAACTCAAAACCAACAATAAATGATGGCCCAGCCAACAAAGCTCATGTTCATGAATGAATGAAGGAATAAAAGATCTACAAGCAGCTTTGAGGTCACTCAGAAAGGCTCTTTCAGCAGCCTTACCCAAACCCGACACCACTATACCCTGGAAGGACAGGAGCTCCAGGTGCATGGGAACACCAGCATTTCCAAGGTGCCCTCCAAGCCACGCTCCATCCTCCCAGCACTGTGTCTCCCTACACCCAAAGGACTGCAATGGGGCAGGAAGGCAGCTCACCATCACCTTCTCCAGGGAATTACAGATGGGAAGGTAATAGTAAAACTCTGTTGTTTACAGCCAGACAGAAAAAATAAATCAAGCAGTGTGTGTGAAATGAAATATCCGTTTCAGAACAACATGCTTAACATGGATAGAGGATTTGTCTGATTGGTACAAAACAGAGAGCATGAAGAAAGGAGTCTTTTTCACGATGGGAACTGGTGATGAGAGGAGTTCCGCAGGGGTCAGTATTGGGACTACACTCTACATGTTATTCATTCAGAGTCTGGGCAGAGGATGTGAAGGAGTATGAGAAATGGGTTTCCAAGAAAGATTCCAGGGATGAAATTCGTGCCGTATAAGGAGCAGGTGAAGTCTCTGGGTCTGCACTTGATGAAGTTTCAGAGGCGGCGGTAGAATCCTATTCAAACTTACAGAATATGGATGGAGTGGACGTGGGGAGGATGCTTCCACTAGTAGGAAAGACTAGGGACCAAGGGCACAGCTTCAGAGTGAAGGGATGACCCTTCAGAATGGAGAAGTGGAGGATTTTATTCAGCCAGAGGGTGATGGACCTGTGGAACTCACTGTCTCATGGGGCTGTGGATGCTAAGTGATTCAGTGTACCTTACTCAGAGATAAGCAGGTTCTGGATGAATAAGGAGATCAAGGGTTACAGGGAGTGAGAGAATGGGGTTGAGAAACAATTCATCTATAATCGAACAGTGGAATAGACCTAATGGACCGAATGGCCTAATTCTACCCCTACACATGATGGTCTTATGGACTGCACTTATTCCATAGGTTTCTACGTGTGCAGTTAGCATTTCTGGCATATCGTTTACCATACATTCCAGCACTTTTGTGATTATTGCTGTCACCTCTTGGTTTCACTGCAGAAAGCTACACCACGGAGTAACGTGGGAAACCTTGTGTATAATTCTCAGAAAGGTAGCATACAAGACCAGCAGGACATAGAGAATGTACATGGAATGCTGGCATTGATTTCAAAGGGAATGAGAATAAAAATAGGGAAGGCTTGTAATAAACATAGCGGACTCCATTCAGCCCACACTGAGTATACAGTGAACAGGTTTTATCCCCTATCTGGAGGGAAAATGTCCTTGCATTGAAGGCAGTCCAGAGAAGGTTCACCAGACTGATCTTCAAAATGGAGGGATATTGATGAGAA
>NC_057717.1:24440376-24444823 GCF_004010195.1 Chiloscyllium plagiosum | reverse complement strand
CGAAGCATACAGCATACAGTCTGTTCAGCGGGTGATAGGTTGGATAGGGTGAGGGGGATACAGAAAATTTAAGACAACCAAACTCCCATAGAGCGTTCTCAATGAAAAAGTGAGTTTATGTAAATGCCAGAGGAATGGGTCCAGGTGGAGGGAGAGTGCTGGAGCTGAGCGAAGGTCTATGGGATGGGAGTGGACTCTTGCCCAAAGAAATAGACACCGAGGAGAAGACGATGGAAGAGAAGTTCAGCATTATGTCGTTCCTGAAATTCATTAAAGTGGGGCACAGAGGGATAAAGCTGGTACCGTTGCTGAGAACAGAACATTCAGCATTAGAGTGTGGAAGGTTCGGAGGGACGGTGAATACACGACAGGAGGTGGGCTTGGGGGAGGGGATGGACTCACATTGCAGGGCATAGGTGGGGTGGCAGGTTCCAGAGGCTCATAGGCATCTCTAAGTTATTCCGTCTTGTGGGCCTCGTATATTTGGTGAGCATGGCAAATGAACTGGAGAATGAAGTAGAATTGGGGAATGTGTGTAGCCTTGAGCCAATGTGATGCGATGCTGTCGGACAGAGAAAATGTTCATCTCAGTGGCACTGACATCGCATGATCAGTCCTCATAAAGTAACTGATTGAAAATAATCTGAATCGTTATCTTATTGTAATGCTCTGATTTCATTGGGGTGACACTCAACCAGCAAGGTGTTACTTTTCTGAGACTTTAGACCAAACTGTGAAAACAGATGTATCTTGATGTTATTAATAAGACAATTCCATCCATGGTTTTGCAAGGGACTAGCAAAGGCTGAGTTTATTTGTCATTCCCAATAGCTCGAGAGAAGATGTCATTGTTCATTGAAGAAATTACCAGCACAGAATTTCCTCTGATTCCCATTAACCACAGTTTGCGGAGTATCAATGATGCTACATGAGTCAAATATTACTTTGATGCGAGGGAGGTTGCTCTGATCTCACTTCAAATGGCATTGGAAAATCAGTTAAAATGGTAAAGAGTAAAACGATAGACATGGCTTATTTGAACAATGTGGTCACTGTCCTCACAACGTTTAAGGAAAAACTGATGCATGGACNNNNGGAAAGGAATGGCCAGTGGAAGTGGGAGTAACTAGGGAACTGGTGGAACTGACAGTGGGAGTGGGAGAAGAAAGATGTGAAGAGATATCATCAGTGGAAGAGTATGTAGCAGCAGAAGGGGTAATGCAAGGGAAGTAGGAGTGTAACAAAGATCAGGAAGGTGGAGAAAGAATGGCTGATGAAGTTTTAGTGACTGGGAAAAACTTGCTTTTGCAAAAGTGAGATTGGGTGAAAAACATCACTGTTCAGGAAAATTGGGATCTGCTTCCATTGAAAATTAAGATTTGATGCACTTCTTTTTCTATCACTTGATTCTTGATCAGATGGCACATTCATTCTGTATTTCTGTATCTCCATCCAATGCAGATGACATGTTTATTTCTCCCCTGGTATGGTGTTTGAACATTTTTTGAATTTATTTTAACAGTATGCATTTGCTTCCAATTCAAGGTAGACGTGGGAATATGATTTGATCTCCTGCAGTTTGTCCATAACATACAATTTAATTGAGTATTTATCCTCATCACATTAAGTGGTTCAAGCAATGAGTCTGTGCCCATTCTGCAGATGAAAATTTTCTTCAGTTCTGACTATTGTTACGAAGAATAGTGCCACACAAAAGGCTAATGTTCCAGTGCAAGACGCCAAACCCTAGTTCACCCTAAATTAGGTACTCGCATTATGAATAAGACATGCTGAGGGGCAGAGTGTAAAAGGTGAATTCAACTCTATGTCGAAAATGTTATTTGCAGCTCCCTCATAATAGGTGTTAACTACATCACTCAGTAAATTCCCCAAAATAAGAATAGCAAGAGAATGGAATTCTTAATTCTTCTTCTGTGAATAACATCTGGAGAATAGGAAGGAAATCAAGGTTTGTTTTTGATATTCATAAATGATGATGGTGAGAATGTGGAGGATGGACGGCAGTGGAATGATAACTAATGTTGGGGATGACACAAAGTATAGCTGGGTGATTCACAGTGAGGAGGGAAGGGTTCGGCTACAGGACGATATAAACAGATGATTTCTATATCCAGATTAATGGCTGATGAAGTTCAACACTGATAAATGTGAAATGATGCACATCTAAAGTAATAAGGCAAGTGAGTACTCAAGCTGTGAAGGGCGAGGGCTAAATGTGCTCCTTTCATTGCAGCATGCAAGGTTGAGGAGGAAACCTGGTACAGGTGTTCAAAAGGAGAAAGTGAGGACTGCAGATGCTGGAGGTCAGGGCTGAAAAATGTGTTGCTGGAAAAGCGCAGCAGGTCAGGCAACATCCAAGGAGCAGGAGAATCAAGGTTTCGGGCATAAGCCCTTCTTCAGGAATGAGAAAGGTGTGCCAAGCAGGCTGAGATAAGAGGCAGGGAGGATGGACTTGGGGGAGGGGCGTTGGGAATATGATAGGTGGAAGGAGGTTAAGGTGAGGGTGATAGGCCAGAGAGAGGCTGGGGGAGGAGAGGTCTAAAAGAAGATTGCCATCGCCAGACTATGCCAACACGACGCCTGGAGGAAGACCGCCTCATCTTCCGCCCAGGAATCCTACAACCACAACCTCCCTACCTATTATCTTAGTCTGCTTGGCACACCTTCATCATTCCCGAAGAAGGGCTTATTCCCAAAACGTCGATTCTCCTGATCCTTGGATGCTGCCTGACCTGCTGCGCTTTTCCAGCAACACATTTTTCAGCACAGGTGTACAAGAGCATAAGGCAAATGAAGAGGACAAACATGCAGCAGCTATTTTCCTTACTCGAAGGGAAATAAAACAAAGGAACACATACTTCAAGTGAAAGGCAGGGGATTGAGAAAGGATTTGTGATTCGGTTTTGAACTGAGAGGGAGGTACAGACATAGAATATAAAATTCCGACAGTGTGGAAACAGGCTCTTTGGCCCAACAAATCCACACTGACCCTCCAAAGAATAACCCACCCAAACACGTTTCTCCTGTATTTACCCCTGACTAATGCAGCTACCGACACATCTCTGAGCATTATGGGCAATTTAGCATGGCCAATTCTTCTAACCTGCACATTTTTGGATTGTGGGAGAAAACCGGAGTACCTAGAGGAAACCACGCAGACACAGGGAGAATGTGTAAAATTAGCTATCCATGTAAAATTAAAATCCGTACAGGCAGTCACCTGAGGCTGGAATCAAACCTGGGTCCTCAGCGCTCTCAAGCATGATTGCTTACCACTGAGCCACCGTTCTGCCCCTGGTGACGTGTATCTGGAATGCATTGCCTAGGCAGGTGATTGAGCAGGTAATCTCACAATCTTTCTAAAAAGCATTTGGATATGCACTTGGTGGTGCAGACTCACATTTTCATTCAATGTTTCTATGTGGTGGCCGCCATGAACATTCTGATATATTCTGAAGCAATAGCGAATGTCAGTTGCTGGTTTGTTCTATTGACTGTTCTCAGTAAGTGAGCCTCCAGTGAAGTGCTGGTGTTATCTTCCACTTTATATTTAAGTGTTTGTGTTTCCTTGAGTTGGTAATGTAATTTCCTGTGTCGATGATGTCATTTCCGGAACTTTTTCTCAGAGAATGGTAGATAGAGTCAAAATTCGTGTGTTTGTTGATGGAGTTCCGGTTGGAATGCCATGTTTCTAGGAATTCTTACGCTTGTCTCTGTTTGGCATGTCTTAGGATAGATATGCAGAGCTAGTCAAAGTGGCGCACTTCCTCATCAGAACGTAAGAAATTAAGGTTGGGATCATGTGGCTGGTTGATATTCATATATCCTGGTGACTAGTTTTCTGCTTGTTTTTCTTTTGTAGTGTTTGTTACAGTTCTTGCAAGGCTTGTTGTTCCTGGAGCAGAACAGACAAAGATGTGAATTTATTGCTGTGCTCAAAAGTATGAAAAAAGTTGTTTAGTAAATAAAACCTCTACTGGTTGGCATTACAGCATGAAGGAATTCTAATTTCGAGGTTGTCAGCAAAAGAGATGGAAGTGAAATAAGGAAAACGTCTTTATTTAGAGAGTTGTTACGAATTGGAATTGACTGGCTGGGAAAGTTGTGGATGAAGATTCAAAAGAGAACTGGATATATATTTGGAAATTATGAATTTAACGGGCAACAGAGAGATGGCTGGCAAATGGGGACGTGCTTGGGAGACGTTTTTGGAGCTGATGCATACATGATGCCAATGGCCGCCTCCTGTACTTTAAAGTTTTGTACTCCATCAAGTGTCAGCTGTGAATAAAAGTCAGTATCCAATTATTTCACTGTGTAAATGCTCGCAAATATCTGATTATTTGGTGCAGCATAAACATTTAAAATGCAAGTATTGCAATGTCAGCTTCATTATGAAGTCTAATTATTACTCAGAATATAAATA
>NC_057717.1:24429823-24438153 GCF_004010195.1 Chiloscyllium plagiosum | reverse complement strand
AACTGTACACAATACTCCAAGTGAGGCCACACCAGAGTTTTGTACAGCTGTAGCATAACCTCCTGGTTCCGGAACTCAATTCCTCTACCAATAAAAGCCAGTACGCCATATGCCTTCTTCACTGCACTATTTACCTGGGTGGCAACTTTCAGAGATCTGTGTACATGGACACCAAGATCCCTCTGCTCATCCACACTACCAAGTATCCCACCATTAGCCCTGTACCCCATCTTTTTGTTACTCTTACCAAAGTGAATCACCTCACACTTAGCTACATTGAACTCCATTTGCCATCTTTCTGCCCAGTTCTGCAGCTTATCTATATTGTGCTGTAACCTGCCACATCCTTCCTCACTGTCTACAACTCCTCCGACTTTCGTATCATCCGCAAACTTGCTCACCCAACCTTCTAACCCCTCCTCCAGGTCATTTATAAAAATGACAAACAGCAATGGTCCCAAAACACCGCTAGTGACGGCACGCCAAGATGAACCTTTGCAATCAACAACTACCCTCTATCTTCTTCCAGCCAGCCAACTCCTAATCCAAACCTCCAACTCACCCTCAATGCCATGCCTCCGTATTTTTTGCAGTAGTCTACCATGGGGAACCTTATCAAACGCCTTACTAAAATCCATATACACCACATCTACTGCTTTCCCCTCGTCCACCTCCTTAGTCACCTTCTCAAAGAATTCAATAAGGTTTGTGAGGCACGACCTGCCCTTCACAAAACCATGCTGACTATCCTTGATCACATTATTCCTATCCAGATGTTCATAAATCCTATCCCTTACAATTCTCTCTAAGATTTTGCCCACAACAGAAGTGAGACTCACTTCTGTTACTTGAACTGGACAGCTTGATAACGAACAGTGAATAACTGAAGAACTCCGAGGTACAGAGTATTCCAGGTGATATATTCCAAGTTGGATGTGCCTTACCTTAATGCTGCTAATATTATCTGGCAGACAGATATGATAAGGAAACGAGGTGACATGTGGAACTGTGACATTTTTGCCATTACAGAGATGTGTTTTTGGTAGGTCGGGGCTGAGAACACAATATTCTGTGGTACCAGAACAATAGTCAGGACAGGAGAAGGGGTAAACGAGGAGGTGGTTTGCCTTATTAATGGTGGAGTCAGTTACTGGCGTAAGAAGGGAGATATCTTGAAAGGATCTTCTAATGACGCTTGGTGGTTAGAGCTCAGCATCAAAACCATGACAGAAACACTGCTAGGGATATATTATAGACCTCCAGATAAAGGAATGTGCGGGAGCAGATATATAACCAAGTTATTGAAGTGTGTAAAAACAATAATGGGATCATTATATTACGCATTCAATTTCAAACATTCATTAGGTCATTGATAACTTTTTATGAGGGGCAGATGTTTTGAAATTTATTCCAGAGAGCTTCTTATATCAACATAGAGCAGATGTAACATAGGGCAGAGCAGTGCTGGGCCTCACGTGGGAAACGAAGCGAGTCAGTTGTTCCACGCAGAAGTGGGAGAGCATTATAGGACCAGTGACCGTGATATCACACATTTTGACTTTGCGAAGGAAAAGACACCAAAAAGTTAGAAAAATAAAAGCTTCTATAATTGGGGAGACAGGTTTTATAGAAAAAATGACAGGATCTGGGCAAAGTACAGTTGCTTCTGGGTGAAACAGTAGCAGAACAAGGTGGGGCGGGGATTGGGGGATCACTTGATTAAAATGGAATTGATGACAGTGTCGGCCCAGCATGTTACACCGAAGATATAATTTAGCAAAACAAGCCCAGAGAACCCCAGATGTCGACACCAATTCCGAACAGGATGAAAAAGAAAAGAGAAGCTTAAAGCAGGTACCAAGTCAGCAGGTCAATGAAGTCCTAAAAGAATAAAGAAAGCGTAGGGCTAAACTTAAATAATATTCTGTGGAAAAGCAGAAGGAGAGTTGATAAAACATTAGCGGGTAAGATTAGCAAGAATGCAAAGTCATTTTTTTTGGTTTATTAAGGGGAAGAGCATAATGCGGTGAAGAATGGGATTATTAGGAACTAAGGGGACAGCCTGTTCACAGAGCCAGAGAATATGTTAAACACATTCTACGAATCGGTCTTCAGTTTGGAGAAGCAGTTCCTGGATTCAGGGAGAGTGAACGTTTGACCCTTGAGCAAATTGATACAGAAGCTGAGGAAGAATTGAAAGTTTATGCAAGATAGAGTGGGAAAATCAACAGATTAAAGACCACCAAGACTCACATCAGTTAGAGGGAAACAATTGTAGAAACCTCGGAGGGCTGTTGAGGCTGGATCACTAAATATCTTCAAGGCTGAGACAGACAGATTTTTATACAAGTGTTACGGGGAAATCGCAGTAAAGTGAAATGGGGGATTAATAAAATATATATAACCAAATTGAAGGAAAAGCAGACTCAGTGATTGGACAGACATATTGTTGCCCCTATGTCTAATGGTGTTCTTTTCCAATAGCCCTGTATTCACTAGATCATCAACCTCTCTCACTATGGAGTGAGACACAGTTTGGAATGCAATTGTCGGATTCAAGGAATTCACAAACGCGATAAAAATAGACAGAAAGTACGAGAGGACTGCGATAACACGGATTGCCTGTCAAGGTCAGGATTTGCATCGACACAGTCACCACTACCAGAAGGAAGACCTCAGCAAGACACCCTCCATAGCCAAGCAGAGACCTGCACTCGGGAGCAGGTAGTCAGGGGCCATGTGTCAAGGAGTGCTGAAGGCCTAAACACTACATCACTGTCGTGTCTCCTTCCTTCACTGACCAAAACTGTATGTGGAGGGGTAGAGAGACATGCCATTGGTAATCAAGTAAGCAGGAAGGCTTTCACACGAGAGGCTTCGGACAGGTCCAGCTCAGCAAAATGTACAGGGAAACTCAAATAAAGTCCTTTTAACTTTATTGTTACAGTCGTCACGATGGCATTTAGGGCAGTCGCATGCTTCTCTTGTGGGATGTGGTAGCTCAGAGAGATTTCCACCGGCCCTGATGGCTACACATGTGGGCACTGTACCCTGCTTCAGCTCCTGGGAGACCGTGTTAGGGAGCTACACCTGGTGGCACAGTGTCTCATGGGTTAGCACTGCTGCCTGAGAACACTAGCGACCAAGGTTGAAATCCTGTCTGGGGCCACTGTCTGTGTGGAGTTTGCACATTCCCCCCGTGTCTGCAAGGGATTTCTCTGGGTGCTGTGGTTTCCTCCCTCATTCCTAAAGAAGGGCTTATGCCCGAAACGTCGATTCTCCTGTTCCCTGGATGCTGCCTGACCTGCTGTGCTTTTCCAGCAACACATTTTCAGCTCTGATCTCCAGCATCTGCAGTCCTCACTTTTTCCTCCCACAGTCCAAAGATGTACAGGTTAGGTGAATCTTTCATGCTGAATGACCCGTAGTGTTGCGTGTAGGGGAGTGGGTCGGTGCCGATTTGTTGGACCGAAGGACCTGTTTACACGCTGTAGGTAATCTAATCTAGGATGCACTCAGAGTCATCCGAGATACTGACAAATTCGTAGACACGCCCATAGTTATGCTTATTTAATGACTGTAATATTCCAGTCCGACGTTCATCGTCCTGAGTTCATTTGCCTTACTTGTCAGTCCTGTCGTATTTAAATAAACACAATTTCATACAACAGGCGTTCCTTGGTCCTGTCATTTTCCAGGTAGAGAGTAGCTGTGCGACCAGCAGGAATGGCAAAGGGAGTAGGCAGAGAGTGCAGAAGTCCCCTGTGGCCATTCCCCTCGATAGCAAGTAGACCATTTTGGATTGTTGGGGGCGGTGACCGTTCAGGGGAAAGCAGCAGTAGCCAGGTTGGTGGTACTATCACTGGCTCTGGGGCACAGCTGGAAAGGGTAAAGGTAAACAGGACGTTAAAGATAGGAGGGTCGATTGTTTGAGGGACAGATCAGAGATTCTGTGATCGCAAATGGGAATCCAGGATGGTGGGCTACTTCCCAGGTGCTAGGGTCCAGGATGACTCCAAGTGGCTGCAGAACACTCTCAAGGGGGAGGGGGAGCAGCCGGAAATCATTATGCACGTTGCCACCAATGATACCCGTAGAAATAGGGACGAGGTCCTGCAGCGTGATTACAGAGAGCTCGGAGAATGATTAAAAATAAACCTTGACAGTGGTAATCTCCTTAGAGGGAGATTATCGTCGGAGACATGCACTGGAGGGGATTCCAATATCTTGGCGGCCAGTTTTGCTAGGGTTACAAGGGAGGGTTTAAACTATATTGGCAGGTGGTCTTATCCTCAAGAGCATGGAGGCAAGTGGAAGTAAATACAGTAATCAGAAATAGTAAGGTTAGGCTGGAAAACGACAGGAAGAAAGTAATGCATTTTGAATTAAATTGCATCTGGTTCAATGCAAGACGGCTGACAGGTAAGACCGATGAACTCAGGGCGTGGATAGGCAGGTGGGACTGGGATATTATAGCCATTACATAAATATGGCTAAGTGATGGATAGGGCTGACCGCTTAATGTGCTGGGTGCTTTAGTTGAGACAGTGATGATGAGGGTGGGGGGAGTTGCAGTTCTGATTAAGGGGTGTACCACAGCAGTAATCCAAGATAAAATAACTGACGGATCACCGTGAGGCTTTGTGAGTGGAGTTCAGAAATAGGGATGGAATGGTGAGGTGATTGGGGATGTACTATCGGCCCCGAAATAGTCAACAGGAATGAGAGTAACAAATATGCAGGGAAAGAGGGAAGACCTGCAGGAGCAATGGGGTTATCATAATAGGGGATATTATTTTTTCTAATACAGATGAGAACGGCCAGAGCGTTAAGGGATTTGATGAGACAGAATCTGATAAATGCGTCAGGAAGTTTCCTCAAGCAGTATATAGAGTATACTACTCGGGAAGGGGCAAAACTCGAAATTTTCTTAGGAAATAGGGCAGGGCAGGTGACTGAATTAATAGTGTGGGAGCACTTTGTGACTAGTAACCATAGTTCTATTAATTTTTAAATAGTTATGAAGAGGGATAAAACTGGTCCACAGGTTCATGTTCGAACTTGGGACGTGACTCAGGTCCAGGCCGCTGGGATCAAGGGAATCCTTGGAGGTATATAAGAGATACAAGAGTTTACTGAAGAAGGAAATCAGTCGGGTGCAAAGGGGCAAGAAAGAACATTAGCTGAGAAGATTAGGATGAATCCAAAAAGGTACTTTAAATATATTAATAGAAAAATCAATAACTGGAGAGAAAATAGGACCTCTCGAAGACCAATGTGGACAAGTATATGTGGAACTACAAGAGATGGATGAAGTCCTCAACGAATATTTCTACTCTATGTTTACCGTGGAGAAAGACATGTTGACTTGAGAACTTGAGGAAGTTAGTGGTGATATCTTAGGGACAATCCATGTCATATTAGAGGAGATTTTGAACGTACTAGAATGTTTGAAATTGGATAAATCTCACTGTCCTTACCCGATATATCCAAAATCACCTCAAGGGGCTCCAGAAGAACTTGGGGGGACCCTGGCTTTAATGTTGATCATCATGAACCACAGGTAATGTCCCGGAAGACTGGAAAATAGCAAATGTTGTGACATTATTCAAGAAGAATTGAACAAAAAAGCCTTGGAACTATAGACCAGTAGGTTTAACATCCTGTTCCTCTGATGCTGCCTGACCTGCGGTGTTGTTCCAGTGCCACACTTTTCAACACTGATCTCCAGTATCTGCAGAGCTCACTTTCTCCAAGGGCAGGAGAGTTAGTCAATATGGATTTCACTTACACCAGAACAGAATGAGGCTTTTCAGCCCCTGGAGCCTGATATACAATTACAGGAGGAGACCAATAAGTCCCTCGGGCCTATAAAACTGTAACCAGATCATGCAGCACCTGTATCAAGGTGTACAGCAACAGGATCAATCTATTCAGTTACTTGAAGTCAGTAACACAGGAAATGGAAGAGGCCACAATGTGACTGGACTATGGTGCATACTGGACTAAAACCAGGCTACATAGCCCTCAGGCCTGGCTACCATTCAGTAAGTAAGGGCTGATTTGCACTCGGCCGCAATTTCTCTTTCATGCCCAATTCTTTGTAGCCCTCGACTCTCTGACATGTCAAAACCCATTGAAACCCCCTCGCACCCCCAAACGTTTCAGTGATGTAGCCTCCCCTAACTGTCTTTTCCCAACCATCACTACTTCCTGAGGGAAGGAAACACTCCCCACACATATACCTTGGCCTATTGAAATGGATAGAAGATATGAACATAGCATAAAGTGACTGGCCCTGATCTCACGGCAGCATTTGACTCAGCAAGAAGTCAGGGAGACTGAACAACATTGAACTTGATGGGAATCAGTTGTAATCCCCCCACCGGTTGGATCATTCAGAGCACAATGTGGCTGGTGGACATCAATCCGCCCAGTCCCTGGATATCACCGTGGGCAATCCACAGGGTAGCTTCTTCGGCAAAAACATCTTCAGCTACTTCATCAATGTCTTTCCTTCTGTCATACGATCAGAGGTGGGGATGTTCTGTGAAGATTATACAATGTTCAGAACAGTGCGTCATCTCCTAAGGTACTAAAGTATCAAATCTGGACAACATTCAAGCTTGTGCTGTTAATGTATAGCTAACATTAGTGAAAAGCACTGCTGGCCACTAAACATTTCCACGGTTAAAAGAAAGAGGAACCCCTTTAGCAACTCTAGCTGGTTTCACAGTAATATAAGAAAGCCATTCAGCCTATCAGATCTATTAGATAACAAGAAGTGCAATGCGTTCACTCATTCCTGCCTATTACACAAAAGATCTCCCCACCCCAATCACTCCCTTCCCTCTTTATCTGCAGCCCTCCCCCATACCCCCCAACCCAGTTCTGAAGAAAGGTTATACCTGAAATGTTGACTTTCCCAGCTCATGATGCTGCCTGGATTTCTGTGTTCTTCCAGCCTTCTGTTTGTCTCCTATAACTCAGGAAGATAGAGTCTAGTCAGCACAAAGTGCTGGTAGGCGGGAACCACGGGTTGCCCACTGAAGTCCTTGAACCTCTGCCTTCGGGCCAGGAGGAAGACATTCAGTTCCTCGAGACACTGACACATGAACAGAAGAGGCTATTCAGCCCCTCCAAGCTGTTACACTGTAATAGGAGGATGTCATTGTTGCTGCAACATGACAAACCAATGAGGCATAGACTGCACAGAGCAGACTGCTCCATGTTGTTCCTCCTGGCTCCATTGCTAATGGTACATACGTGCTATCTTAACGTGATTTGCTGATCGTGAGGATGGAAAGCAATTGGTTTGTGCCAAGTCCCAAGGAGGCATCTTCCATCTCCGAGATGTTATGGACTAGGCTAGACTACTCAAAACAGCGCAGCGCATACCTTTGCAATTTGTTTCGGTAAGTGTACAACAAAAATTACCCGGAATAATTTAGCTAAGTTGACTACTAGATTTTAAAACAGACAAAAAACTCTATTCATAAAATTACACAATGAAACACATAGAACAGAATGAAGAATCACGACAGATTTCAACCTATTCAGCTAGACTTAATTATGCTATTCCGAATATACACAACTGTCCCAATAAGCAAACCCCCAATAAAAACTAGTATAAATGGAACACAAACTTCCAGGTTGAAGTTGAAGGTCAGAAAAGAGAGAGAGAGAGTTTCCACACAACTCCCGGTTGAACTTCCCAGTTCAAGACTCAACTGAAATCTGCTCAGCTCAGCTATTTCAGCTAAAATAGCGCACCACTCTCCGTTCGTTATACTGGTCACTTATAAAGCATGACCACTTTTGCCTGAAGTCTCACCTGTTTCCATATAAACAAAATGTCTCTGAAAATACTTTTCATCCCTGTACCAAACCACACTGATTGGAGCTTGGTCCCGTTTTATTGTACCTCTGAAAAAAAATTAAGGACAGAGTCTCCTTGAGCCAAGGAACAGCTTTTAGACAAAAAAGTGATTTGCTTTGTAACATGTCTCTTTAAAAAAAGACCATCAATGCTAAAAGGTGGCTGCATTTTAACCCTTCAAACCCAATCAGTAGTCTCAAAACTGACAGATACATTATACTAATTGTAAACATTCAAACATGCACAAACCCATGCAAATTCAGGCCGTGGTATACCCACCACCGAACAGCTCCGTATCTCATTCGAGTCTCAATAACTCATCAGCTTCACGTTTTCGCGACCTGCTACATGCACAATTGTCAGATCGAATGTCTGCAACAACAAGCTCCATCTAAACATTCTGGCATTTTTGTCTTTTTTTTCCACAAATGTCAATGTGTTGTGATCATTG
>NC_057717.1:24412870-24429323 GCF_004010195.1 Chiloscyllium plagiosum | reverse complement strand
ACAGTGGGAGGCAGAGGGTGGTGGTCGAGGGTTGTTGTTCAGACTGGAAGCCTCTGACCAGCGGTGTGCCATAAAGACTGGTGCTGGGACAACTATTGTGCATCATTTACATAAAAGATATGAGTGAAAATATAGGAGTCCCTGTTAGTATGTCTGTGGATACCAGGATTAGTGGGATAGTGGGCAGGGATTACAGTTATCGAAGGGGGTCTTAATCAACGGGGCCATTAGTCCAAGTAGTGAAAGATGAAATTTAATTCAGGTGTTGGATTTTTGTGAAGACAAATCAGGGAAGACTAACACAGTTAATGGTCGGGCATGGCCAGTATGGTCGAATGGAGAGAGACCAAGCCGTGCAGTGACATTGCTCCTTGGAAGTAGCATCACAGATGGACAGCGTGGTGAAAGGAGCATTTGGTACACTTCATGGGTCAGAGCATTGAGTACATGAGTTGGAGATATTTGTAACGTTGTCATCAATATTTCTCCTGGGCAGAGGATGCTACGGGGTGACCTTATACAGCTTTGTAAAACCGTGCGGGCCATAAGTAAGGTGAACAGCCAAGGGTAGGTGAGTCCAAATCTAAAGGGTATAAATGTGAGGTGAGAGAGCAAAGATTTAAAGAAGGAGCTGAGGAACAACATGTTCCGCAGAGAATGGTGCATAGACGGAACGGACTGCCAGAGGAAATGGTAAAAACAAGTACAATGACAACATGGAAAAGATACTTGGGCAGGAACATGGAGAGGAGATGGTTTGAAGGGCCATGGGCCAAATGCAGGGAAACGTGACTTGTCACATTTAGAAACGTTGCGCAGCATGGACAGGTTCAGCCAAAGAGTCAAGCAGCACAGAAACAGACCCTACGACTCCAGTTATTGGAGGAGAGACGATCAAGAGAGACATGTTGTCAAGACTGAAGCAAGTTAGAGAGATATGGATGGTAGCCTGGACTGGAACAGAATTCAAATATGTGAAGGGATTGGTGAGAGATGAGGAGATGACAGAGATAGGAACCGTTTTTGGCATTAGAATGATTAAAGTCACTGATCCACGAGACATGCATAGATACAGTGTTGGAGAGGGAACACAGAGCAGAAAGTTCCCAGACAGCATTCCCACCCTCTCGTGGGAGGTCTGCTTTCTCCTCTGTTGTACTGATGCTCACTAAGACAGCACAGGCCTGGATAGGTAACTGTGACACTCCCGATGCTGTCCAAGTACAACGATATTTAAAGTAGGGGTGGTGATTGAGTCTGGTGTGTGTCTGTACTGTGATCCTCCTCCAGCACTGTATCTGTGTCATGTTTTGTTAGCCAATGTTTGGAGCCCTCTCATTGCTCTCTGCTCTGTGCACTGTGAATGATCTTACCTCGCTGAAGTCTCCAGATCTTCCTGCCCTTCGTATTTCTGGCTGACCAATCATCTTCAATGAGGTGATGGATGAGACACCCAGCAGTTGGGAAGTCTATTGAGTCAGGAACGTCCTGAGTACAGGAGACAGAGGAATGGACAGAATGGGAAATTAGACTGATGCAGTGAGAGCTACACATGTCGAACGGCATTGTGTCCCACAGAGATCTGGAAAAGCCCAGTCTCCATCCCTGTCCTGTGCATCCTCGTCTCTCTGGAGTGAAGAATACTGTTGGCACAGGATCTGGAGTAGTTGCAAGAGCGAGAGGCGCTGACAGAGGCAGCAATTAGACTCACACTGTGATGGATACCACATGGAGAGATACTGAGTGATATCACCAGCGAGCAGGAAGGTGTCAGTATCAAATAATTATGCAGGAAGAAAGGGTTTTGATTCATATTGCACTGGGATGAGCAACCTGTGAGCAGGCGAAGTGATGGCCGTGTGGTATTATTGTGAGGCAATTTATGCAGAAACTCAGCGAATGTTCTCTGGACACAGGTTCAAATCCCACCATTGCAAATGATTGAATGCGAATTAAATGCTTCAAAAAAGATGTAATTAAAAACCTGTAAGTGAGGCTTAAACAATTGCTGAAGTTAAGAAAAATCCATCAGGTGCATTCAATTCTTTAGTGAAGTAATCTAAGATGGGATATCACAGGTATTACAGAACAACAGCGAAGGGAGGGACAGGACAGGACAGGCAGCTCAATGTTCCAGGGGACAAATGCTGCAGGAAGGACAGAAGAGGAGTTGAGAGAGGAGGAGAGTTGCTCGTTCTGATTGGGTGAAACATCCCAGCAGTGCTGAGAGAGGATATTCCTGCGGGATCGCCCAGTGAAGCTGTGTTCGTGGAATTAATCAATAACAATGGATCTTCCCTTTCCTCTGATTGTTCTACAGACCCGGAGAGCCCCGCCCTCCTGCGCTTTGACCTTCTCAAGATGGCGGTCCTGAGGCCCGTGCTCCCTCTTCCCTCAAACAAATGGCGGCAGTGACCCTGGGCCACTACCCTGATCAGAGACTGCAACCTCCTTACCCGAGCGTAGAGGGTCTTTTTGACCTTTTTCCAGGATTTGTGAATTCTCTCCGCTCCTTGCTCCCAGCGAGGCTCCCACACACCGCCTGTGGGCGCCGCTCTCTGAAGCCGATCGTAGCCACTGCCGGAGAAAGCAGCTCCATGTCTCTCTCTCTCTCTCTCTGTCCTGATCAATGTGACACTGCGCATGCTCTTCATAGAAACCAAACTGCGCATGCGTCGGAGGTTATCGGTGAGTTCATAGAGAATATGCATATCTGCACAGGTTCATGGGTGAAATCCTAGACATTAACATTTGCTCTCTCGAGATATAGTCACAGAGATGTCTAGCATGCAAATAAAGTGTTCGGCCCAACTCAACCATAACGGTCAGGTACGTAAATTACCAATCATTCTGGGAGTTTGAAAAGAAGTTTCTTACTCGAGTTGTGAAAATCTATTGGAAACATGTACGTTATCAGATTTAATTCTCACCTATTTCTCAAAATCTCATATTGATTTATGCTCCACTATGCAGTGAAAATGATCAATCCTGCAAAACAGTTTGCCTTCTGACAAATCCTGAAGCGTACACTCCCCGAGAATGTGTTGACCCCGCTCCTCACTCACTCTGGTTGGAGGACTGGCCGCTGCTCGGTCCTCCAGTTCCACTCCTTCCTCCCAATTGCAGAGTTGAATCAGGCATGACTCAGAGGCTAAGCGACAAGGAAAGTTAGAGTCGATGCTTTGTGATGCGGTGAAAATACCCCGAATCTTGGACAGAGAGGTCTGGGTTCAATTCACAGCTTATGCAAGTGTGTGTAATAATAACTTCGAACAGGCTCATTAGTAAAAACAAGGGAAGGCAGCAACAGAGTTAAAACAATAGAAAATGCATGCAATGTGGTGGGGCTGTCAATGTCAGATGGTTTTAGCCTTTACCAAGTGTCTCAAGGCCCCTGAACAGACGGTTGCACTCCGAGTGCATAAACAGATACCACGATTGTGGGGCAAAGTGTTGTGGTGGGATATAGAGGTGCTTTTGTGGAAGGTGCTCGATTTTGGAGATGAAAATATGTGAGAAGGGTTTGTATGGAGCTACCTGTTCCCCTCCTGTTGCAGCATCGTATTATTGCCCTGGCTTTACCTCGTACATGTTTGGTAGAGATCAGTGACATTTCATAAACCCACAATACAAGATCTGTCACTCTTGTTAAGACAGCAGAAATCTCTTGTAGCACTATAGTCACAGAACAATACAGTTCAGAACAGGCCCTTCAGTACTTGATGTTGCGCCGACCTGTGAACTATTCTCAGCTCGTCCCCCTACACTATCCCAAACTCACCCACGTGCTGAACTAAAGGATTGTTTAAATCGACCTAATGTGACTGAGTTAACTACATTGTTAAATAATGCATTCCACGCCCTAACCACTCTCTGAGGAAAGATCCTGCCTCTGACAACTGTCTTAAATCTATCACCCCTCAATTTGTAGTTATGAATCTTGTACACACTGATGTCACCATCCTCGGAACATTCCACGCCCTAACCACTCTCTGAGGAAAGATCCTGCCTCTGACAACTGTCTTAAATCTATCACCCCTCAATTTGTAGTTATGAATCTTGTACACACTGATGTCACCATCCTCGGAAAAAAGACTTTCACTGTCTACCCTATCTAAGCCGCAGATCATCTTGTATGTCTCCATCAAATCCCCGCTTAGCCTTCTTGCCAATGAGAACAGGTTCAAGTTTCTCAACCTTCCATCCAGACAAGGTAACATCCTGGTAAATCTCCTCTGCACCTTTCCAATGCTTCCACATCCTTCCCGAAATATGGGCACCAGAACTGCACACAATATTCCAAGTGTGGCCGCATCAGCGTTTTGTATAGTTGCAGCATGATATTGCGGCTCCGGAACTCAACCCCTGTATGAATGAAACCTAACACATCTTATGCCTTCTTAACAGTACTATCCACCTGGGTGGCAACGTTCAGGGATCTATGTACATGGACTCCAACATCCCTCTGCACATCCACACTACCAAGAATCTTTCTATTGACCCAGTACTCTGCCTTTCTGTTATTCTTCCCAAAGTGCATCACCTCACATTTAGCTGCATTGAACTCCATTTGCCACCTCTCAGCCCAATTCTGCTGTTTTTTTCCAAGTGCCCCTGCAACCTGTAACATTCTTCTACACTATCCACTACACCACCGACTTTAGAGTCGTCTGCAAATTTACTAATCCATCCACCTATGCCTGCGTCTAAGTCATTTACAAAAATGACAAACTGCAGTAGTTGCAAAACAGATCCGTGTGGCACACCACTAGTAACCGGACTCCAGGCTGGATATTTTCCATCAACCACCACTCGCTGCCTTCCTTCAAAAAACCAGTTTCTAATCCAACCTCCTAAATCACCCTCAATTCCATGTCTCTGCATTTTCGCCAACAGCCTACCACGTGGAACTTTATCAAAGGCTTTACTGAAGTTCATGCATACCACGTCAACTGCCCTACCCTCATATACATGCTTGGTCACATTCTCAAAATATCATTGAAGTTTGTGAGACACTACCTGCCCTTGATGAAACCATGTTGACTATGTGATATCAAAATGGTGTTTGATAGATGATTATAAATCTTATCTCTTATAATCCTTTCCAAACACATTTCCTGCACAGAAGTAAGGCTCACTGGTCTATAATTAAATAGGTCATCTCTACTGTCCTTCTTGATCAAGGGCAGAACATTTGCAATCCTCCGTTCCTCTGGTACTAAACCTGTAGATAATGACGACTCAAATATCAAAGACTCTGCTATCTCTTCCCTAGCTTCCCAGAGAATCCTTGGATAAATCCCATTCAACCCAGGGCACTTGTCCAGTTGCCTCATCCCCTCCAGTCAAAGTTCTGACCAATGAAGGCAAGCATGCCAAATGATTTCTTCACCACTATTTCTGCCTGAAACTCCACTTTCAAGGAACTGTATACCTACATCCCGAGATGTCTTTCTTTTTTCAGCACTACTCCCCAGAGCCCTACCATTAACTCGACAAGATTGTAACAGGGTGGAGAACTTTAAAACCAGATTTCTTTGAGAAATTTAAAAATGAAGGTGCGTAAACTACATGCAGGAAAAATATTTTTAATTGTGAGGCTGACCTGAACAGAAGTTAATATTAATGAATCAAATCAGAAATTCAAAACAAAACATTCTCCCCTGACAAAGCTGACAACATGCAACAACATGACATCTAGTACCAGGAATGCTTAAGTTGAATATCATGAATATGTTTAAGGGGAAATTGGATAAGTACCTCAGGGAGAAACATACAGTAGGATACACTGATGGGATGAGATAAAGTGGGAGTATACTCCGATGGAGACTAAATATCTGCACTCACCTGTTGGGCCAAAAGGCACGTTTCTCTGCTGTAAAGTCACTGTAAATGTCCTGGTCTCCTTAAGTAAAGAATCATTTAGTCACCCACTAATTTGGAAAAAAGTGTTCCACTAGCGTATATAAGAGGCATCCCTTCATAAGGTTATACAATTAACATCCATTACTGAAGGTATTCTGCAGAGAGAGAGAGCGGTTTAATCTTTGGCTTCTCAGTAGCAGTAGAGTACAGAGTTTTAATCTGTGCTTTGGTCTAACTTGAGCTGGCAACATCAAGATCTTTACTGAGTTCAGCTTGGGCCGCCTTAATAAACCCATCATACGACTGAAAGCAACATGGTGAGAAGATGACATTAAACTTTGGGATGTAATGAAGTACGCATGACACTACTTTTCTAACTGCAGAAGACAAACCACAAATACTTTTCTGAATGAACAGATCTAATTTTAGCTATCTGCAAAATCTGTTAACCACAAAATTAAGAAAGATTAACAGGGATAATAAAAAGCACAGTAGGTTGAATATCATCAAAAACAAGTTTATTTATTCCAGATTTTCCTCTCCAACCCTTGTACACACCATTCAACATCACAGCAATTCATATATGCAGCATTTAACAAGAAAGTGGCCCCAAAGCTGTTTTATTAAAGAAGAGTGAGACATTGGTCAGGAAAAAGGAAGTATAAGGTCAGAAATATACAAGACCCCATTGAAAAAAGGAAGCTCTTGAAAGTAGGAAGAGAGGAGGCTATGTAGAGGAATTTGAGGAATTGGGTTTGAATGAACGTTGGGCAGAATATATAAGCTCTTATTCATAGCAGAGAGAAAGAAAAAGAAAAAGGAAACCTGCTAGATCACCTTTCCTTAAGATGTCAAGAACAAAACTTCATAGCCGTCAACAATTTTTAATTAAAGGAGATGGATGCTGATTCGGTTTTGGGAAGGCAGTATGGAAATCTGTGAAATGTTCTGAATTGCAATCCCTTCAAGATCGCATGTTCCATACATCCCCAGCTGAAATCTGCAGCGTCGTGGTGGGTTTAATCTTACCTCTAGTTGTGTGATGAGGGTGGCCTCCTGAGCTTTCAATCGTTCCTTTTGACGTTTCTTCTGTTCATTCTTCAGCTTGTCCACAATGGTCTAATTTTAAAGATATGCATTTGAAGGACAGGAGAGGAATGGGATTTAGAAAGGAATTCTGCAATGAGGCTACTATACATGGCCAGGATTTAGGTTAACTCTGGAAGAGGTGCACCAGTCAGAGAACTTAAGATCGCAAGAGGTTGGAGGACGATGTTAGACTAAACGTCATAAAGTAAGGCAGGGATTTATCAAGAAAGAGTTCCAAAAATATGTAAATTGGATTGGAGAAGTTAGAAGTTTAGGAGGCAAAAGTCATTAAGAACAGGCTGATTGTTTTCACAATAAGAGCTCTTTCCAGAATACAGCCAGAAGACTTTTGGAAGTGCTCACATTTATGGAGTATAAGGAGAAACACCTGACCAAAAGAGGATGGAATTATCAAGTCTGTTGGTGAGAGTTATGGATGATGAGGCATGATACATGTACCTTTCCAGAGACAGATTATGGTCAGTAAATGCTGGGTTCACTCGAGGCTGGAATATGCTGCTGAGATATAAAAGGGTATGGAGCATCTGAGGATAGCAAATGGCAGGCTGGCGTGGAAAAGGGATACAGCTGGGGAGACAAAGATAGTATGAGTTTATTTTTCTTTGTTGAATACTTCCATTGCATTTATTTTTTTTCCGAAAAACTGGTCCCATTCTTTCTCCAATTTCGACAGATGTAACATGACCGAAGTTACAGACCAATGAAATCAAACTAGCATCAGTATTAAGCTCTTACTGTTTCAACTCAAGAGCTTCCAAATGAAACTGACATAACTAGATGTTAACAGACAATCTAGCACAGTATGCTGACTTACTCTGGGCTGTCGGCCTCAATGATGGTGACAACACAGTAATTAGCAAAACAAGAGGGAAAACCTTCTGTGACAGAACTCATGTCATCATTCCAACACGAATTCAATAAAATAAAAAAATCTGGAAGTAAGAGTCGAATGATAACAATTAATTCATTCTCGATTGGGAGAAAACAAACCCCATCTGGTTCACTAATGTTTTCCAGGGAAGGAAACTGACATCCTGACCGGATCTGCTCTCCATGTGACTCCAGACCCACACCAATGTGGTTGACTGATACTAAACTGCTCTGTGGACAATTATGGAAGGGTAATAAATACTAGCCACCCAGCAATGCCCACATGCTACAATAAATTACAACAAAACACCCTGACTGAATCCGACAGCAAGCCGAAATCAGGTGCTATTCTCACTTTCAGACAAAACAAAAGGCTTGAGAATCACCATTCCTCAGTGTTGTGCTATACTCTCAGCCATGCTACATTTTAAAAACAAATGCACATTGTGTTTGAATTTCGAAGCACACCAAATGACTTGAGGAAACGTCTGTGAATCTTGGTTATAGTCCAACAGGTTTAATTGAAAGCACACTAGCTTTCTGAGCGAGGCTCCTTCATCAGGTGATTGTGGAAGGCTCGATCGTCACACAGAATTTATAGCAAAAATCTACAGTGTGATGTAACTGAAATTATACATTGAAAAATTGATTGTCTGTTAAGCCAATCTGTTAGAAAACAGTGATAGTTTCACTTCTTTCATGTGTAAATCACAAAACCTTTTTTTTAAAATTTGCATTCTCGGGTGAGCTGTTAACAATGGTGAGAGCTAGACAGTATGTTGAAGGTGTTGGCCCTCTGTGTTCTCTGTCTATGCCGTAGTGTTTAGATTGATTCTAATCTAAAAAGTGAGATAACAGAGTTTTACATAAATTCATGCAATTTTTGGGCAAGATACTATGTAGCTCTGCCAGTACAAATTCACCCCACAAAATATGTGTGCATGTGGGTCTTTGTCGTCTGTGTGTGTGTGTTTGTCTGGGGTGGGGGTTGTGAGTGTGAGAAAGTCTGTGTGTGTGTGTAGTGAGTGCAGAGTGTCTTACGTCTGTGAGGGGGTGCATGCGTGAGTGTGGGAGTGTGTGTGTCTATAAGGGTGTGTGTGGGTGTTTGTGTGCGCGTCTGTATGTACTGTGTCCATGTGTATGTGACAGTGTGTGTGTGTAGGAATATCTGTGTGTGTGTGTAGTACAATGGTGATCACCTATAATGTGACATGAACCCAAGGTCGCGGTTGAGGCCCTCCCTATGGTTACCGAACTGAGCTATCAGCCTCTGCTCAGCCACTTTTCTCTGCTACCTGTCTCGAAGTCCACCTTGGAGGATGGTCACCCGAAGGTCCGAGGCTGAATGTCCTGGACCATTGAAGTGTTCCCCACTGATCAGAACTTTGGATTCAGTCCTCAAAGTTCCCTAAGCGCCCTCATCCCACGTACTTCTCGTGGAGGTGACTTCTACTGCCTTCCGAAGGTACACAAAGCCAACACACCGGGACATTCCATCATGTTGGGCAATGGGACCCCATTGAAAATCTCTCTGGCTATGTGGAAGGCATCTTGAAACCTATTGTACAGGGGATCCCCAGCTTCTGTCGTGACACTACGGATTTCTTACAGAAATTCAGCACCCACGGACCAGTCGAACAAGGAACATTCCTCGTCACAATGGACGTTTCCGCATTCTACACCAGCATCCCCAACAATGATAGCATCGCGGCAACAGCCTCAGTACTCAACACCAACAACTGCCAGTCTCCCAACACCATCCTAAAACTCATCCGCTTTATCCTTGGTCACAACGTATTCACCTTTGACAACCAGTCCTTCATCCAGACACACGGAACAGCCATGGGGACCAAATTTCACCCCAAAATGCCAACATTTTTATGCACAGGTTCGAACAAGACTTCTTCTCTTTGCAGGATCTCCAACTAACATTGCACACCAGGGACATTGACGACATTTTCTTCCTCTGGACGCATGGCGAGGAGTCACTGATAACACTACACAGTGACATCAACAAGTTTCATCCCACCATCAAACTCACCATGGACTACTTTCGACTATCTGTCTCATTCTTGGACATATGCATCACCATCAAGGATGGACCCCTCAGCACCACACTCTACCCCAAACCCACAGACAACCTCACAATGCTACACTTTTCCAGCTTCCACCCAAAACATATTAAAACAGCCATTCCCTATGGACAAGCCCTACGCATACACTGGATATTCTCAGATGTGGAGGAACGTGGCGGACCTGGAAGTACGCAAGGGTACCCTCAGAAGAACGGGGTATGATGCTCAACTCATCGACCGCCAGTTCCGACGTGCCACAGCAAGGAACTGCAATGACCTCCTCAGGAGACAGACACGTGCTGCAACTGACAGGGTACCCTTCGTTATTCAGTACTTCCCAGAATCTGAAAAATTACGCCATGTTCTTCGTGAGCTGCAACACATTATCAATGAGGATGAGCACCTCACCAAGACCTTGCCCACACCTCCACTACTTGCCTTTAAACAACCGCCAAACCTCAAGCAGATCATTGTTCGTAGCAAGCTGCCCGGCTCTCAGGACAATTCCATACAACCCTGTCACGGTGGACGCTTCAAGACGTATCAGATTGCGTACATTGATACCACTATTACGCGTGGGAAAACCTCCCACCTTGTACATGGCAGGTACTCATGTGACTCAACCAACATTGTCTATCTTATACGTTGTAGGCAAGAATGCTTGGAGCCATGGTACATTGGGGAAACCGAGCAAAGGCTACGACAACGGATGACTGGGCAACCCACAACAATCAACAGACAGGAGGGTTCCCTCCCAGTTGGGGAATACTACAGTGGTCCAGGACATTCAGCCTTGGACCTTCGGGTGACCTTCCTCCAAGGTCGAGTTCGGGACAGGCAGCAGAGAAAAGTGGCGGAGCAGAGGCTGATAGCTAAGTTCGGTACCCATAGGAAGGGCCTCAACTGAGACCTTGGGTTCATGTCACATTACAGGTGATCACCATTGCACTACACACACACACACTCTCACATACACATGGACACAGTACACACAGACGCGCACACGGACACCCACACACACCCTTAATGACACACACACTCCCACACTCACACATGCACCCCCTCACAGACTGAAGACACTCTGCACTCACTACACACACACACACATACACAGACGTTCTCACACTCACAACCCCCACCCCAGTCAGATACACACACACAGACGACAAAGACCCACATGCACACATATTTTGTGGGGTGAATTTGTACTGGCAGAGCTACATTGTATCTTGCTCATAAAATTGCATGAATTTATGTAAAACTCTGTTTTCTCACTTTTTAGATTAGAGTCACTCTAAACACCACGGCATAGACAGAGAACACAGGGGGCCAATACCTTCAACATACTGTCTAGCTCTCACTATTGTTAACAGCTAACCCGAGAATGCAACTTAAAAAAAAGGTTTTCTGATATACACATGAAAGAAGTGAAACGATCATTGTATTCTAACAGATAAAAGGCTTAACAGACACCAATTTCTCAATGTATAATTTCAGTTACATCACACTGCAAATTTTTGCAAAAAGTTCTGTGTGACGATCGAGCCCTCCACAATCACTTGATGAAGGAACGTCGCTCCGAAAGCTAGTGTGCTTTCAATTAAACCTGTTGGAATATAACCTGGTGTTATGTGATTTATAACTTTGTCCAACAGCGGCATCTCCAAATCTGTGAATGTTGGTCATGTTTGAAACGTCTGACTGTGTCACAGAAACAGGCTGATCAGACCTGCTGCCAGTTGCGTGGTGGGATTTTAGAATAGGTCTGCCATGCGCACAGACTCTGGAGCTGATTAACTATCCATCTGGCTTTGATGTACACTCAGGCACTTTTGAGGATGGAGACTGAAAATCCAGAGAAGAAAGCAAACATTGATTCCAGTCTGACATTATTTTCCAAGTTTATGAAAAAGGAAGAAGGAAGGATAAGAAAGGAGATTGATTTTAAACTTCCCCCTGGGTGTCATGGTGGCTCAGTGGTTAGCACTGCTACCTCACAGCCCTACGTATCTGGGGTCAGTTCCTCTCTTGAGCAATTGTGTGTGGAGTTCGCACATTTCCCCTGTACCCATGTGTGTTTCCTCTGGGTGCTCCAGTTTCCTCCTACAGTCCAAAGATGTGCGGTTAGGTGGATGAGTGACGCCACCACTAGGCCATCCACAATTATGGGGGGCACAGGGTTTGAACAATCTCACTTCCTTAGTTCTTGAATTGTATTTGCTCCATAATAAAAAGCACAGCTTTTGTGATCAAGCTTTTATTGCCCTATGAACCTGCTGTTACAAAGCAGCAGGACTGCTCACACTCAAATTACAATTATTGCTGGTACTTTTAATTTAAAATGTAAACAAATACACTGCCACACACATAAGATTATTAAAAGATTGGACACTCTGTCGGAAAGAAGTATGTTTCCGCTGATGGGTGTGTGCCGAACCAGAGGACACAGCTTAGAAATACGGGGTAGACAATTTAGGAAAGAGATGAGGAGAAACTTCTCCACCCAGACAGTGGTGGCTGCGTGGAATGCTCTGCCCAAGAGGGCAGTGGAGGCCCAGTCTCTGGATTCATTTAAGAAAGAGTTGGATCGAGCTCCCAAGGAGAGTGGAATCAAGGGTTAGGGCGATAAGACAGGGACAGGATACTGATTAAGAATGACCAGCCATGGTCATATTGAATGGTGATGTAGACCAAAGGGCAGAATGGCCTACTCCTGCACCTATTGGCTATTGTCACACACACACCCGCCAACACAATTCTACATGTCATTTTTAAACTATTTCTGCTTCTTCTCAAACCTCCTTACAGCTTCCTTAACTATTCTAAAACACTAATCATATTTTTTATTTTACAATATTCTGATTTTCAACGCCACATGCTGGGCACACAACAAAATTATGAAATTAACACCGAAAAGAGAAGTGCTGTGAGAATCAAGCCCTATCAGACACCACTACTTACGTGTACCACTCTAGAAATTCCACAAGTCGTTTTCCAAATTTCCACCCTTCCATTTAAATTCAGTTTTCTATCCCTGCCTTAATTCCGTGCCAATTTAAAACACTAATCATATTTTTTATTTTACAATATTCTGATTTTCAACGCCACATGCTGGGCACACAACAAAATTATGAAATTAACACCGAAAAGAGAAGTGCTGTGAGAATCAAGCCCTATCAGACACCACTACTTACGTGTACCACTCTAGAAATTCCACAAGTCGTTTTCCAAATTTCCACCCTTCCATTTAAATTCAGTTTTCTATCCCTGCCTTAATTCCGTGCCAATTAATCTTATGGTTGATTCCTTTTCACATAGTATTTTTTTAAAGAAGTGCATGTACACACCCATCATATCTGCACATCTTAAATTTGCGATTTTTCAAGCATAGTCATCACTTTTGAAATTTACTGTGACCATTTCATTTCGTAGTCACCTGTTTCTTCCTGTTCTATCTTTAAAAACGTGCATTTCCAACAAATCTTTCATGTGATAAAACAAGCCAAATAACTCCACATAAATAGAATAAAACATATTACTGAGCCTTATAGAGATCCAAGGGTCGACGTGAAATATTTCATACAGTTTGAGTGTATTGAAGGAGAAAAGCGACATATACAGAAGCAAAGTTCAGGGAAGGAATTAAAAAGGTCACTGTCTTAGTAAATGAAGGCACTTCCACTAATGGAACTATTAAAATTGAAATTCTCAAAGACTGTAATTAAAGGAATACAAATCTCTTGCCTGCAATGTATAACCATGTACATTAACTTTACTGGTGCAGTGATTGGTTCTACCTGGAATAGAACAGGTAGTGTAATACAATCGTCAAGTCTCGAAGTAAGCAAGGCATTGACGAGGTTTTTGCAGTGAAAGAACGGAGTTGGGACGGAGATCGATAATCAGAGATTTGGGAAAGTATTGAAGCAGGCCTTTTGGCCTTTAGAGTCCACATCAACCCTCCGAAGAACAGCCAACCCAGGGCCCCCTCCCCCAGCTTTACACCTGCATTTCCCATTGCTCATCCACCATGCCCAGACATATTTCCCATGCCTTCATAAAATTCCTATACTTTCCCACATTTTATTTCCAATTCCATTTCAGAATTCCCATTCTCTACCACGCCCGTTTTCAATTGCCTCTCAGAATTTCTATTTCATCCCACTCCCCTGTATCCCATTCCCACTCAGAATTCCCATTCCGTCTCGCACTTATATTTTCCATTCAGCCTCAGATCTCCCATCCTGCCAACAGTTTTTTTTCCAATTGTCTCCGCCTCCTGTTTCACATTTTCTGTCAGAACATCCATTCTCGGCCACTCCTATTTCAATTTCCGTCTCAGAAGTCTTATTCTTCCACCTTCCCATGTTTTATTACCTCGAAAGAATTCTTATTCCCAAACAATTCCTAATATTCCTTGCTTGCCATTGCTCGCTGTGGCACAATAGTTTAGTCTGTTCGACTGCTCACGGGAAATGTAGTATTGTGAAATACTGTAGAACCAAAAAACTTCCTTATTTTGCCCCGACTGACCATACTCAATGAAATATTCCCAGATCCTCAGTTGAGGATGTTGCTGCAGGAAGTTACCTCGGAAACCCTATCAACTCTTAATGTGTTGAGCGAATGGTGAAACAGAAAGCATTTAACACGGAACACAAACAAAGCTGGCTTACCTAATGCATTTTCAGACACAGAGAAGCATGAATGCCAGATGTGAGACAGCCCGGCGGCATGAGCCATAAACTAATCTCACAACTAACAGCATGGCTATCCCAAACTACTTTTTCAAACATATTGGAGCCTTAGTGCACCACCACGTCCCAGAAGAGTGCTGAAAAGAGAGAAAGAAAGAACATAATAAGAATGGCCATAAAAAAGTGAATTTCACCAATCACAGTCTCGATTAGATTACCTTTCCCTTACGATGTCTCCAGGACAGAAATGAAGGAAATGAGAGAAATTTAAGAACATATGACGTCGCAATTCATTGGAATTATTTTCCCATTCGCCGGGACATCAAATAACGACAAATAGAGTCACCGCAGGACTTTGTTTCACAACAGCAAGGAAGTAACAGCCTCCATTCTGTTCCAGTAAAATCTCAAATTGACTGGAACATAACGCAGCAGTAGAGCTGTCTCAGCCTGTGATTTACCGTGTGGGAGGCGAACACGTCATGACAACACGGACACTGACCCATTTTAGAGAGTCTGCACTCTCCCACACTGCAGTTAACTCTCCAAGAAGCAGACTTGCAGTTTTGCTTTGACTACGGCACTTCAACCCGCTGCAGCTGATGCCCAGAAATTGCAACGGTGTGATTCGTACTTATGCTACCTACCAACCATGAACTTGAATTCAGCTTCTTAGGCTGTTTGGCCACGCTACAACAGTGAAGTGTGCCGTGTCTGATCCGCAGGACACCAGCGCCATCTTCCCTGTGACATGTACGTGCTGGCTAAGATTTTGTTGTGTGGACGTGTCCAGCCTTTGCCAATATCACCGTTGTTTAACTCCCTACATCCTGTTGGTCGAACTGTGATTCCACTCAGAATCACAAATATGTCACAAACCACCTTGGCTGTGCTGGCTCTCCACAGAGATAAATGTTTTTTTTCTTTTGGTACCATTCTCTTGCCTTCTCCCTGTAACTCTGCACACTTTTACTTTCAACATAAACATCTAATTAGTTTTTAAATAACTCGATTGAAACTGCGTCTTTGTCAATGTCAGGCAGTGGTTGACAGAACCTAACCAATCCCTATGTGAAATAATCTCTCCTCATGTACATTTTTCTTCTTTTACTAACGATTGAAACTGCGTCTTTGTCAATGTCAGGCAGTGGTTGACAGAACCTAACCAATCCCTATGTGAAATAATCTCTCCTCATGTACATTTTTCTTCTTTTACTAATGACTTTAAAACTCTGCCGAATCGTTCTCGATCCTTTCAGGCGTGGGGAGCATTCTCCCTCCCTTATTTCTACTGACAAAACCACTCATGTCTTGGAAAGGTTGAACAAGGCCAGCGTTCGTCCTTCTGCTCTCCAAGGACACCTGTCCCAACTTTGAAAATGACCTTTATTATTGGCATTCCTCATATACCACACCATTCCCATCTCCATCTGCTGTGCTGTTTCCAATCATTTCACGTCCCCACTTCCTAAAGTTTCACACCAAGAATTTTGAAAACATCCAGATGTTGGATTTATTCAGAGTGGGACTGTGTGGGTGAACATCCTGAAACACTTGTTTCACTTTCACCACATGTGGTACTGTGCCATGCCCACTACAATGACACTTCTGACCCCAAAACTCAACGGTATTTCAAGGGGTGCAACTTAATGATTTACATCATTTTATCAAATAGTTGATAGGACGAACGAGCAAAAGTGAAATTAAACAACCAAGGCTCGATGGCGACTTGAAGTCAGGCATTCTCACATGCCAGTATTAACATAAGCTACTAAGCGAAGATCATGCCCGAGACATTTCCAACACCAAACCAGCTGAGAGTCGTTCAGGTCCAAC
>NC_057717.1:24408759-24411994 GCF_004010195.1 Chiloscyllium plagiosum | reverse complement strand
CTCCTGTTCCCTGGATGCTGCCTGACCTGCTGCGCTGTTTCAGCAACACATTTCAGCTCTGATCTCCAGCATCTGCAGACCACACTTTCTCCTCATATCCCTCCAAACCCTTCCTATTCATATACCCATCCTAATGCCTTTTAAATGTTGCAATTGTACCAGCCTCCACCACTTCATCTATACTCGTACCACCTTCTGTGAAAAAGTTGCCCCTTAGGTCTCTTTTATATCTTTCCCCTCTCACACTAAACCCTGTAGTTCTGGACTCCCTGACCCCAGGGAAAAGACTTTGTCTATTTATTCTATCCATACCCCTTGTAATTTTGTAAACCTCTATAAGTTCACCCCTCAGCCTCTGATGCTCCATGGAAAACAGCCCCAGCCTGTTCAGCCTCTCCCTATAGTTCAAATCCTTGTCCAATTTTATAGAAATGAATTTCTGTGACTGTGTAATATGTATAATAAATCTTCCTACCAAAATTATAATTTGAAACATAAGTGTTCCAGTTTTTGTGCAATCTTAAGGTTCTTCAAACTATCTTCTTTCATTTGACTCTGTGTTCAAAGTCTTTTCAATTACTCTTTAGTAACCCTGAATTTCCTCTGTTCTTTCTCGGACCCTTGGCATAAATTATTATCCTGACTCTTGCTTGGTATATTTTAGTTGAACGTATTTGTGAAGGTGTCAATATTTTGAAGGATGGGTGATCCTTTTAACTTCTATCCTTCCTAGTCTGATATATTGTGTTCATAATTTAAAGATTTTGTCCTTTGCCCAGAGCGATTTCTAACTTGACTCACAGACTTCTGAACTTCTATCATTCATCCTTCTTCTGAAATGTGACTTTGTGACATCCCAGTAAGACCAGTTTTTGGTCTTTTGTAGCTCACACTGCTTTCCCTGAACTTTCTATCAGCTCTGCAGTTAACGTTTTCTTGTGGTGTCCTGCTTTTGTCTTGTTGCTGCTTCCATGAGTATTGCTGACTCTTTGTCAGTTTACACATTTTCAATAGATGATTGATGTCGTGTTCTTAAAGTGTTAAACTCATTTTTCTTTTTTTCCCTCCTGGATTGAATGGATTTTTCCCACCATTGTTACCTCCAGTATTTATGTAATGATCCTACTGTTGATCACAATGTTGTATGTTGCAACCCCAATAGTGGAGCTTGTGGTTGGGAATGAGTTCTGCCCCAGCCTTCATTCTATTTGAATCTAAAGACCTATCTAATTATCAATGGTTGAGGATAAACCACTATTAAGTCTTAATAAGAAAAGATACTCGTCTTAAATGAAAAGTTGTTTAATATATGGTACCAAAAGGTACAGGTTACATTAACTAGATAGCCATAATTATATCAGGAATCAGCGATGACACAATGCTACCATCATGATTTTGCGCTATATGTCTCTTGTCCACACAAAGCTTGGTGGAGCTTAATGTAGTTTCAACATTAACTGTCATAGTTATTACCTTATGTGATATCATAAACTCCCAACAGTGTGGGAGCAGGCCAACACAGTTGGCCTGATACAGCAGGTATCTCACTCAGACCAACCTTCAACCCTATTTTTGCATTTCCTGCGGCTAATCCATCCAGTCTAGACATCCCTGGACACTATAGGCAATTTAGCATGGCTAATCCACCTAACCTGCACATGTGTGAACTGTGGGCAAAACAAGAGCAGTTAGAGGAAACCCACACAGACACAGGGAGAACATACAAACTCCACACAGACAAACTCACCCGCTTATAACTTCAAAATTTGTAGGTATCTTTTAGCCTAATTCTTCAGTTCAAACTCATGAATGAGTGACTGAAAGTTGAATGCTTTTCTATTTCCTTCTTTCACCAGTGGCTACCATTATACAAAATGAAAATTACTCATTTGGGAATGTGTTACATCTGAGACCTTGATCAAGTTGTCTGTTTTGAGCGTATTCATTTCTTCTGTGTCTTTTTCACCTAATGCATCTCACCTGATAAAATTCAGATACATTGTTTATGTTGTCACTGCTAAAGGGAAGGTTGAGGGACAATATTATCAAGCAGGCAGCACAGTGGCTCAGTTGTCACTACTGTGTCAGAGCACTAGGGACCTGGGTTCAATCCCACCCTTAGGTATTTGTCTGTGTGGAGTTTGTATGTTCTCCCTGGGTCTATGTGGGTTCCCTTCGGGTGCTCTGGTTTCCTCCCACATTTCAAGGATGTGCAGGTCAGGTGAATTGGCCTTGTTAAATTGCCCGTAGTGATCAGGTTAGGTGCATTTGTCAGAGGTAAATATATGGGCAGCAGAGTGTTATGGACTCGATCAGACCACTCAAAATATTCTTGAGCAGGCAACCCAGACCATAACTTTGCAATTTGTTTTGGTAAGTGTATAGTGAAAGTTACCCAGAGTAAGCCAGCTAGGTTGACTACCAAGATTTAAAACAGACAAAAAAATTATTCACAAAATCACACAATGAAACACAAAGGACAGAACAAAGGCCCCCTACAGAACTCAGTCTATCCAAACTAGACTTAATTATGCTGTTCTAAATATACACAACAGTCCCAGTAAGCAAAACCCCTTAAAAACCAGTATAAATGGAACACATGTTTACAGGCTAAAGTTAGAAGGGCAGAAGGAGAACTCCCAACTAGTTCTGGACTGAACTAAACTGCTCAGCTAGAAAGCTGACCACTCCCCTTCCATTATCCAGGTCACTTCTAAAACATGACCACTTTAGCCTGAAGTCTCACATGTTTACATATAAACAAAAGGCCTCTTAAAATCTTTTTTTATCTCTGTACCAAACTAGTCTAATCGGAGCCCGGCCCATTTACGACCCCTCTGGAAAAAATCAAGGACACAGTATATTTGAGAAAAGGAACAGCTTTTAGAAAAAAGGGACCAGCTTTGTGACAAGAGTAGGGGAATGGGTCTGGGTGGGTTATTCTTCGTAGGGTCAGTGTGAACTTGTTTGGCCAAGTGGCCTGTTCCCACATTGTAGGGATTCTATGATTCTATGATATCACTCATTAAAATCAATATTTCCTGTATGTTGACAATGTGCTAATCTGGGATTTTGATTTACTTGTGCAATCTTTCATTTTAATTCTTTTCTTGGGTCTTACTCTATTCTCCTTTACATTTGAAAGAAATGTGAATTGAAGAACAAGCAGGTCCATATGAAAGAAAATGCAGTAATAAAAGTACATTTTAATTCTTTTCTTGGGTCTTACTCTATT
>NC_057717.1:24397876-24408259 GCF_004010195.1 Chiloscyllium plagiosum | reverse complement strand
CCAGTCACTAAATACATGTAAATCTTATCTCGCAGGATACCCTCCAACACTTTACCCACTACTGATGTCAGGCTCACTGGTCAGACTTTCCTAGCTTTCCTTGACCATCTTTCTTAAATAGTGGCACCACGTTAGAGAACCTCAAAATTTCAAATACCTCACCTGTGATGGTCGATTAGACAAATTTCTCAGCAAGGCGCACATCGATCATTTCCCTAGCTTCCCACAAAGTTCCAAGGTACACCTGATCGGTTCCTGAGGATTTATCCACTTTTATGTGTTTCAAGACATCCAGCACCTCCTCTTCTTTAAATATGGACGTTTTCAAGTTGTCACCATCTATTTCCCCATAGTCTTTCTCTTCCATTTCCTTCGCCACAGTAAACACTGATGCAAAACACTTGTTTAGTATCGCCCCCATCTCCTGCGACTGCACACAAAGGCTGCCTTGCTGATCTTTGAGGGGCCCTATTTTCTCCCTCCTTACCCTCTTGTCCTTTATGTATTTATAAAAACTCCTTGGATTCTCCTTTACCCTATTTGTCAGAGCTATCTAGTGTCCCCTTTTTACCCTCCTGATTACCCTCTTAAATACACTCGTCCTGCCTTTATAGTCTGAGGATTCACTTGATTTATCGTGTCTATACCTGACAATTTTTTCCTTCTTTTTCTTAACCAAAAGCTTAGTTCTCTTGTCATCCAGCATACCTTACACCCACCAGCATTTCCTTCCATCCTAATAGGAATACTTTATAATGTCTCTGGAAAACAGTAATCTCATTTTTGAAGGCTTCCCATCTTCCAATGATAAAGGTATAATTTTCCCAAACCCTAATGCCTGCATCTCCCGAAATTGCCATTTGAAAATAATGAAAAAATAAAGCACATTCTAAATGAAGGGTTTGAATAGGTGAGCTCTGGTCAGTCCTGTAGATCTGGAGGCCACCAGATGCACGGAGAGTGCTTTCTATCAGAGCAGCTCCAGGTCAGTATCAGGCACACAGACAGAATGTGCAAATAGATTGACATCTGAACTCACATCTCCCAGCCTGGGGATCTGAAGCTGTGCACAGAAATTCTGGTAAACATCTCCAAAATTCGATCATCAAGATCGGCCCAACATGCTAATCAAAAATAAATCAGTCATTCAGACTAAAATATCCTTCAGGTTCTACAACCCATTCCCAGTCCCATCCCGCAGGTTCTATGAATCTCGCTCCGTCTAACCTCCTGCAGGATCCCTATCCCCTCCTATATTTGGACTACCCTCCAGGTTCTGCAGCCCTTCCCAGCTCGTAACATGACCCGGACTCTAAAACGCTTCCTTCCTCTGCAACATTTCCTAGAAGGGTACTGGAGGATGGTGGGGGTTACAGAGTTAGGGAGGGATATCAGGATTGGAGGATTTTGCAGTTATTAGTAATATTAAAGTGGCTAAAATTGGCTTTGATCATTTTGACGGTTCACACTAATAAAGGAGGTTACAGAGTTAAGGAGGATTTTTGGGACTGGAAGACGTTTCACAGTTTATGGGTTTTATGGGGATTGGAGGAAGGTACCAAAATAGGGAGGGTTTAAGATTGAAGGTTTCTGCTGAGAACCTCTACTGGGTAAAAGGCAGGATTCTTGGTAGTGTTGGGTATCAGAAGAATCTTGGGGTCCACGTCCATAAACCCTTCACATATGCCAGCCGTGTTGAAAGAGTGTTAAGAAGGTGTGTGATGTCTTAGCATTCATTAGCAAGGGGATTGAGTTTAAGACCTGTCACGTGAGGCTGCAGCTCCATACAGCCCTGGTTAGTCCACTCTTGGAATATTGTGTTATGTTCTATTCGCCTCATTTTAGGAAAGTTGTGGAAACTTTGGACAGAGCGCAGAAGAGGTTTATCAGGATCTTTTCTGGATTGGAGGGTGGTCGAATGAAGAAATGTTGGGGAAGCAAGGCCTTCTGCCATTAGAATGAAAAGGATGAGAGCTGACTTGATTGAGGTGTACAAGATGATGCGAGGCATACAGAGAGTGGATGGCCCTAGACTTTTCCCATTGTGAAAATGGCTATTACGGTGGGGAATAAGTTTAAGGAAATTGGAGGTACGTTTCTGGGAGATGTCAGAGGTAGGTACATTACGCAGAGAGTGGTGGGTGTGTGGAATGCACTGCCATCGTTGGTGGTAGAGATAGTTACATGAGGGACATTTACCTAACTTTTGGATATGCACATGGATTATAGTAAAATGAATTTCTCAAAATGGAGACCTGTGCCCAGTGCTGTTCCACAAGGATCCGTGCTGGGTCCACTGGTGTTTGTGATATACATAAATAATTTGGAGGAAGGTATAGTTTGCCTGATTAGCAAGTTTGCAGATGACATTAAGAATGGTGGAGGTGCAGATAGTGAAGGGGACTGTCAGAGTATACAGCAGAGGTGAGATGGGCAGAGAAATGGTAGATGGGGAGTGCAATCCAGGCAAATGCAAGGGGATGCATTTCATAAGATTCAATTCAAGACCAAACTAAATGAAAAAGTCCTGGGGAAATATGACGTATAGAGAGATCTGGGTATTCAGGTCCATTGTTCCTTGAATGTGACAACACAGGCCAGTAAAGTGGTTAAGGCGGCATGCGGCACGATTTCCTTCATTTGATGAGATATTGAGTAAAAGAGTTGGCAGGTCATGTTACAGTTATTGGACTTTGTTTCGACCACATTTGAAATATTACATGCAGTTCTGATCACCTCATTACCAAAAGGATGTGGATGCTTTGGAGAGGGTGCAGAGGAGGTTCACCAGGATCTTGTCTGGTATGGAAGGGGCTAGTTATTTAGGAAGTGTGAATAGATTCGGATTATTTTCATTAGAAAGACAAAGGTTGACTGGGGCCCTGATTGAGGTCTACAAAATAATGGGATGTATAGACAGGGTGGACAACAAGAAGCTTTTTTTTTCCCCAGAGTGCGGTGAATGGAACAGATGACAGAAATAAAGCGGGCTGAATAGACTGGAGGACCAAACAGAGATAGGGAGGGTAGTCGTGACTGAAGAAATTTCATGGTTATGGAGATGAGTAAATGCACGGAGATACAGGAGGAGCTCACATTGATAGGGTGAGTGCTGGCGACAGGAGGATGTCACACAGATAGTGGGTCATGTCGGAACTGGATTGGGAGAGTCACAGGCTTTCATTTGGGTTCGCAGTTCGGGAGTGCTGCAGGGTCCTGAAAGGATTGTCGAGTCTCCAGCGAGTGATCGTGTCTTTAGGACTGGAAGAGGTTACTTTGATACAGAAACATTGAAAACAATGTATGCTGTTTTCTTTTTTCTTCAACAGAGCATCAATATCATTCAAGAGCCAGGGATCCCTTAACCTGCCAGTTTTTCCCTTAACTCTAACAGGGACACACTGGCCCTGTATTCTTGACAACACACTTTTAAAAGCCTCCCATTTGTCAGTCGTTCCTTTTCCTTCAACCAGACTCACGAAGTTGATGGGAGCATGATGTGGAGGAGTCTGTGTTGGACGGGGATGGGTAAAGTTAAAAATCACACAACACCAGCTTCCAGTCCAATAGGTTTATTTGGAGGCACTCGGTTTCAGAGCGCTGCTTCTTCATCAGGTGGTTGTTGAGCCCAATCATAAGACACATTTTTTATAGCAACAGAGTAGTAGTGTCTTGGCTTGTAATATCAAACAAATTTAGTGTTAATTTTATCTTTTGGGCTGATCACCCGCGCTTTGAAAGCTAGTGTTTTGAAATAAACATGTCGGTGTTGTGTGATTTTTAATTCACTCAATCGACCCCTCCTAGATCCTGCCTAATGGCTCCAAAACTGGCCTTGCTCCAGTTTAAGACATTAATCTGTGGAGCTGTCTGATCTTTTTCCATAACTTTGTTATTACGAAGACAGTTGTGGACACTGGACCCAATGTGCTCTTCCACTGACACTTCAATCACTTGTCTGACTTTGGTTTCTGAAGGGACGTCCAATGTTGCTCCCGCCTGAGTAGAGTGGGACCCTCGATATATTGATCTCGGAAACTTTCTTGGACACATTGAACAAATTCTACCCGATAGGGGCCTTTTACACTCTGAGTGTCCCAGTCAATACAATGGAAGTTAAAATCTCCAAACAGTACTATTCTATTATTTCTATAGAATCTCTTCACACATCTGCTCCTCTAGTACTCGCTGGGTATTTGGGGGTCTAGAACACCATCCTAGTAGACTGACCATCCCCTCTTTGTTTCTAACTTCTCACCATATGTCCTCATTTGATGACCCCTTAAGAGTATCCTCTCTAAGCCCTGTTGTTCTGCCCTCTCTTATCAAAAGGACAACTCCCTTTCCTCACTTACTTGTCCCTCTGTCACACCTGTAGCTTCTGTATCCTGGGACATTGAGCTGCCAGTCCTGCCCTACTCTCAGACATGTTTCTGTTATGGCTATAATATCCCAGTCCCCAGAGCTAATCCATGCTCTGAGCTCGTCTGCCTTAACTGTCAGGCCTCGTATGTTGAAATGAATGCCCTTTAAACCAAGTGTGTTTTCCCTCCCTTGACTGTGCCCCTGGATATCCTGAATAGGAAAATTGGTCTTGATGGCTAATGTATTTTCCCCTGACTTTTCAATGGTTCCTTTCTTATCAAGAGTCTCAAACTCCTGCTTAACTAATTTATACATTCCAGAGTAACACTACCAAATCTCCCCGCAGTGATACTGGTGACCCTCTGGCTCAAGTCCAACTCATCCCCTTGTCCAGGTCACCCCTAACCCAGAAGAGATCCCAATGATCTAAGAACTGAAAACCCTTGCCCCTACACCAGCTCCACAGCCACACATCCATCCGACCTATCTTTCTATTTCTATATAAACTGGTGAGTGGCACTGGGAGTAATCTGGAGATCACTACCCTTGTGGTCAGCTTTTTACTTCTTACCTAACGCGCGATACTCATTTCACAGGAGCCCAGTCCCTTTGCCTACTTCTGTCATGTGGACCGATGTGCACAATGGCCTCTGGCTGTTCACTCTCCACCTTCAGAATGTTCTGTAACCGCCCAGAGACATCCTTGACAATGTTACCCAGGAGGCAGCACACCATCTTGGTACTGCAGCCACACATTCTCCTGTCTGTCCCCTTCACAACGGAGTCACCTGTCATTACTGCTATCATTAGACAGGATCTGACAAACAGAGACTGGGAGGAAATGCCTGCAGCTGGGGCCTTATTTGCAAAGTGGAAATATTTTAAAGTGATACGGTGAGGATTCGTGGCCAGTGTGTTCCTTGAAGAGTGAATGGCAAAGGCAGCAAGTTCAGCAAATACAGATCAAGTGATATCGTGAGTTTGATAAAGAAAATACAGTGCAATAAACACAGGTGGAGCCCTTTCCAAGTATAGAGAGGGCAACGGGTCCTTAGAAAAGAGGGTCAAAAAATGGTCATGAAATATCCTTGGCAGACAGTGCTATGGAAAAGCCACAAGGTATTTTAACAGTACAGTTCGAGTCAGAGGATTACTGGTGAAAGGGTGAGGACTGTTAGACACCAAAGGGACAATCTGTGCATGGAGCCAGAGATGGTAGGTGAGGTCTTCAATGAATACTTCCCATCTGTATTCACACAGGGGAAAGGCATTGTAGCCGGGGATTTCAGTTGCGATGGTGAGGTTCTGGATCATGTTAAGATCAATTAGGAGGAGGAATTAAAAGTTTTAACAGGCATAAAGGCGGAGGAATCCCTAGTGCTCAATGAAGTGCTGTGGGAGGTAAGGGAGGAGATTGCTGGCGTCCTGGTGGATATGTTTAATACTTTGATGGCCACAGGTGAAGTGCAGAATGACTGGAGGATAGCTAATATGGTTCAGTTTTTCAAGAAGGGCAGCAGGGATATGCCAGGTAATTACAGAACAGATAGTCTGACATCAGTGGGAGGGACATTATTGGGAACAATTCTGAGGGATAAGATGAATCAACACTTGGAAAGGCAGGGATCAGCTTGGCTGCAACATCTCGGATTTGGTAGAGGAAGATGCTGCCTCAGGAATTCAGTTGAATATTTTGAAATGTCCTCTCAAAAAATTGAGGAGAGCAGTGCCGATGATGTGGGTTACATGGAGGTCAGTCAGGTCTTGGACAATCTCCCACATGGAAGGCTGGTCCAAAAGGGAAGAGACCATGGAGTCCAAGACAAGTTGGCAAATTGGATCCGCCTATTTATGTATTTGGAAGCCTTTCACCAGCCGGTGTACCACAGGGACCTGTGTAGGAGCCATTGCTGGTTATTATGTCCATGAAGTATTTGGATGTGAAAGGAGAAGGTATCATTAGTAGGTTTGCAGATGACATAAATGGTGAGGGTGTTGTTCACAGTCAGGAGGATGGTCTCAGGCTCCTGTCTAAAATCGATCAGATGATAAACTGAGCAGAGTAATCTCAGATGTAGTTTACTTCTGATTAGTGTGAGGTCAAATCCTGTGGAATGTATAATAAGTGAAGGATAGACAGAATGAACAGAAGTCCTTGTGGAGCTTTGAGGAACACAGGGGTCTTGGTGTCCAAGTCCATAGATCCCTGAAAGTGTCAGCACAGATAGACCGGGTGGGGAAGGCACCTGAACTGGGAACGGGAGGCTGACCAATAAACTAGTCTGGCAGGGCTGTGGGGCCCTCAACAGTTAGGACAGATGACCCCAGGGCACGGGTTGGGTCCTGGGAATGGGATATAATAGGTATTGTAGAATTGCACAATAGATGGACTGGCAGCAACTCATTGTTCAGTGGAATAAATGCTATGGGAAGGATTGAACAGGAGGCAGAAGAGGAGCAGCGGTGATGGGTTTGATTGGGGGAAACATCACAGTAGTATTTAGAGAGAATATGCACGTGGAATCACACAGTTAAACAATATTAGTGGAACTGAGAAAAAAAAAAGTTCATCAGTTTGCTATGATTGTACTGCAATTGTACTACAGCGGTAGTCAGTGGGAGATGGAGTAGCAAATCTGTCAGGAGATCTCAGATATGTGTTAGACTAAGAGAGTTGTAATCGTAGGGGATTTCAACCTTTCCAAACGTGGACTGGGATTGCTACCGTAAAAAAAATTAGGATGGAAAGAATTTGTTAAGTGCGTTCCAGAAACTCCCAGTCAATATGTAAACGGCCAAACTGGAGAATGGGGCTAAACCTGCCCGCCCCTTGGTAAACAAAGTAAGGAAAGGGACTGAGGTCTTAGTGGGGGAGAAATTTGGAAAGTCACCACAATTAGTTTCGAAATAGCTTTGGTAAATCACAGGCCTGGTCCACAAGTTCAAGTTAGAAAATGGAGCAAGACCAGTCTTGATGGTATTAGACATGATAATTTTTTAAAGTGGAAGCCATTTGCAGGTAAAGGGAAGTCTAGCAAGAGGGAATATTTAAATGGGAGATGAAATGCATGTTCCCGTTTGTATGCAGCTCTGTGCTGACAGAATTAGGAAACATTGGCTGACTGTTCATGCTCTGGTGAAGAAGAAGAGTTCACATGTCAGGCATATGAAGGTGCTGCCACACTTGATTTCATTGCTTTGTCCTTTGGATATAGGAGTTGGGAAGTCACGTTTAGATTGTACAGACCATTGGTGAGGCCTCTTCTGGAATACTGTGTCCAGTTCTGGTCGCCCAGTTATAGGAAGGATATTATTAAGCTGGAGTGTGTTCAGATGAGATGTACCAGAATATTGCTGGGTGTGGAAAGTTTCAGTAATAAAGAAAGGCTGGATTGATTGGAATTTTTCATTGAAGCCATGAATGTTGAGAGGCGACCTGATAGAAGTTAATACAATAATGAGGGAGATAGATATAGTTATATTTTACCGTGGACAGGGGAGTTCCAAAACGGTCTACGTTTTGAAGTTTAGAGGAGAGACATTAAAAAGGAAGACATGAGGGGCAAATTGTTGCACAGGGGGACGTTTGCATGTGGAATTAATTTTGCGAATAAGGGGTGAATGTCAAGGGAGATAGATATAGTTAGCTTTTTACCGTGGACAGGGGAGTTTCAAAACGGTCTACGTTTTGAAGTTTAGAGGAGAGACATTAAAAGGAAGACATGAGGGACAAATTGTTGCACAGGGGGAGGTTTGCATGTGGAATTAATTTTGCGAATAAGGGGTGAATGTCAGGACAATTACAATGTCGAGAAGGCATTGAATTAGTACAGGAATAGGAAAGGTTTGAATGGACATGATCCAGGAACAGGCAAGTGGGACGGGATTAGTTTTAGATTTTATTTAGTTGAAGCTGAACAGTTTCCATGCTGTATGACTCGAAATATAATGTTGTGTCGTTATTTGATACGGAATGCAAGGGAAAGCCAGGGAACAACAGACTAATGAGCCGGCCATCAGGGTGGGTAAGTTATTGGAGATCATTCAAAGAGGTAGGATACCGATGCATTTGGAAAGAAGAGTCAGTTTCCATGCTGTACATCTCTATGACTCTATGTGAGCCAGGAGAGAGATGAAGGTAGAGACGCCGTTTCTCGATTCAGCAAGGGAATGAAAATGATTGAGCATGATATAATGGTTATTAAGGTTGGATCCCAAGGGATCAGGGAGAGCGAACCATCTGCATACAAAATGGGATCTTGAGAATATGGGTGAAACGGCTGACAAACCTTGGATGGAGTTCAATCTGAATAAATGTGAGGTAATGCAATTGGTACAACAAACAAGGGTGGATCATATTTAATAAATGGCAGGACCTTCTGTAGTGTTGTAAAACAGAGACACCTCGGGGTTCAGGTACATAATTCTTGGGAGGCAGCGGGTAGTGGTAGAGGGTTGTTCAGACTGGAAGCCTCTGACCAGCGGTGTGCCATAAAGCCTGGTGCTGGGACCACTGTTTTGCATCATTTACGTAAACGCTATGAGTGAAAATATAGGAGACCCTGTATGTTTGTGGATACCAGGATTAGTGGGACAGTGGGAGGGGGACAGTTTTTGAAGGAGGTCTTAATCAATGGGGCCAGTAGGCCAAGGAGTGAAAGATGAAATTTAATTCAGGTGTCGGATTTTTGTTAAGACAAACCAGGGAGGACTAACACAGTGAATGGTCGGGTCCTGGCCATTGAGGTCGAATGGAGAGAGACCAAGGGGTGCAGTGACATTGTTCCTTGGAGGTGGCATCACAGGTGAACAGTGTGGTGAAAGCAGCATTTGGTACACTTCATAGGTCAGAGCATTGAGTACATGAATTGGAGATATTTGTAACATTGTCATCAATATTTCTCCTGGGCAGAGGAGGATACGGGGTGACCTTATACAGGTTTGTAAAACCGTGCGAGCCATAAGTACAACAATACTTCAAGTAGGGATGGTGATTAAGTCTGCTGTGTGTCTGTACTGTGCTCCCCCTCTAGCACTGTATCTGTGTCATGTCTTGTTAGCCAATGTTTGAAGCCCTCTCATTGCTGTCCGCTCTGTACACTGTGAATGATCTTACCTCGCCGCAGAATTTATTGAAGGCTCCAGATCACCCTGCCCTTCGTATTTCTGGCTGAACAATCATCTTCAATGAGCTGATGGATGAGACACCCAGCAGTGCCACCCAGGTGTTTTCCTATCTTCCTGGTGGTGGAATTTGAATAAAGATTCGTGCACTTTGTGTCTTTCACTGTGTCTCACACCTGCACACACACACCATGGGTAAAAAAAAGAAGGAAAAAAAAATTAACAGGGAATAAAGGCAGTTCTTGTCACTGGCCACCTGGGTGTTTTCCTATCTTCCTGGTGGTGGAATTTGAATAAAGATTCGTGCACTTTGTAAAAAAAGAGAAAAAAAGAGACACCCAGCAGTTGGGAAGTCTATGGAGTCAGGAAGTTCCTGAGTACGTACAGAAGACAGATCAATGGACAGAATGGGAAATTAGACTACACATGTCGAACGGCACTGTGCCCCACAGAGATCTGGAAAATCCCAAGCTCCATCCCTGGCCTGTGCAGCCTAGTCTCTCTGGAGTGTAGAATTCTGTTGGTTGAAACTTTATTGCTGGAACAGCACAGCAGGTCAGGCAGCATCCAGGGAACAGGAGATTCGACGTTTCGGGCACAGGCCCTTCTTCAGGAATGAGCAGAGAGTGTTCAGCAGGAGAAGATAAAAGGTAGGGAGGAGGGACTTGGAGGAGGGGCGTTGGAAATGTGATAGGTCTGGGGTGTGCAGTGAGAGAGGGACTCACTGAAATCTTTGTAGAGAGAGGCAGAGAGCTTCTGCAAGGAAGGCATCCTTGTAAGAGGATTCGCAGTAGGTTGAAATCTTCGAGGAGAAAGTGAGATCTGCAGATGCTGGAGATCAAAGTTGAAACTTTATTGCTGGAACAGCACAGCAGGTCAGGCAGCATCCAGGGA
>NC_057717.1:24359259-24396566 GCF_004010195.1 Chiloscyllium plagiosum | reverse complement strand
TCGAATCTCCTGTTCCCTGGATGCTGCCTGACCTGCTGTGCTGTTCCAGCAATAAAGTTTCAACTTTGATCTCCAGCATCTGCAGACCTCACTTTCTCCTCGAAGAATTCTGTTGGCTCAGGATCGGGAGGAGCTGCAAGAGCGAGAGGCCTTGACAGAAGCAGCAATTAGACTCACACTCTGATGGATATCTCATGTAGAGATACTGAGTGATATCACCAGCGTGCAGGAAGGTGTCAGTATGAAATAATTGAGCAGGAAGAAGGGGCTTTGATTCATATTGCACTGGAATGAGCAACCTGTGAGCAGTCGAAGTGATGGCCGTGTGGTATTATTGTGAGGCAATTTATCCAGAAACTCAGCGAATGTTCTCTGGACACAGGTTCAAATCCCACCATTGTAAATGATTGATTATCAATTAAATGCTTCGAAAAAGATGTAATTAAAAACCTATAAGTGAGTATTAAACAAATGCTCTTGTTAAGAATAATCCATCAGGTGCATTCAAGTCTTTAGTGAAGTAATCTAAGATGGGACTAGGAAATCACAGGTATTACTGAATAACAGCTAAGGGAGGGACAGGACAGGTAGCTCAATGTTGCAGGGGACAGATGCTGCAGGAAGGACAGAAGGGGAGCTGAGAGAGGAGGAGAGCTGCTGGTTCTGATTGGATGAAACATCCCAGCAGTACTGAGAGAACATATTTCCGCGTGATCGCCCAGTGAAGCTGTGTTCGTGGAATCAATCAATAAAAATGGGTCTTCCCTTTCCTCTGATTGTTCTACAGACCCAGATAGCCCCGCCCTCCTGCACCTTGACCTTCTCAAGATGGCGGTCCTGAGGCCCACGCTCCCTCTTCCCTCAAATAAATGGCGGCCGTGACAATGGGCCACTCCCCGGATCAGAGACCGCAACCTCCTTACCCGGGCATAAAGGGTCTTCTTAAACTTTTTCTGGTATTTGTGAATTCTCTCCGCTCCTTTCCACCAGCGAGGCTCACACACACCGGCTCTGGGCGCCCCTCGCAGCCATTGCCGGAGAAAGCAGCTTCATGTCTCTCTCTTTCACACTCTCACTGTCCTGATCAATGTGACACTGCGCATGCTCTCCATAGAAACCACACTGCGCATGCGCCTGATGTTATCGGTGAGTTTATAGAGAATAGTCATATCCACACAGAATCATGGGTAAAATCTTAGACATTAACAATTGCTCTCTCGAGTTACAGTCATAGAGATGTCTAGCATAAGACCATAAGACCATAAGACATAGAAGTGGAAGTAAGGCCATTCGGCCCATCGAGTCCACTCCACCATTTAATCATGGCTGATGGGCATTTCAATTCCACTTACCCGCATTCTCCCTGTAGCCCTTAATTCCTTGTGACGTCAAGAATTTATCAATCTCTGCTTGAAGACATTTAGTGTCCCGGCCTCCACTGCACTGCGCGGCAATGAATTCCACCACTCTCTGGCTGAAGAAACGTCTCCGCATTTCTGTTCTGAATTGACCCCCTCTAATTCTAAGGCTGTGCCCTCGGGTCATAGTCTCCTCCTCGCGTCCACACTTTCCAAGCCATGTATTATCTTGTAAGTTTCTATTAGATCGCCCCTTAACCTTCTAAGCTCCACTGAATACAATCCCAGGATCCTCAGCTGTTCCTCATATATTAGACCTACCATTCCAGGGATCATCCATGTGAATCTCCGCTGGACACGCTCAAGTGCCTGTATGTCATTCCTGAGGTGTGGAGCCCAAAGCTGACCACAGTACTCCAAATGAGGCCTAACCAGAGCTTATAAAGTCTCAGTAGCACATCGAAGCTTTCATATTCCAACCCTCTTGAGATAAATGACAACATTGCATTCACTTTCTTAATCACGGACTCAACCTGCATGTTTACCTTTCGAGATTCTCCGACGAGCACTCCCAGATCCGTTTGTGCTTTGGCTTTATGAATTTTCTCACCTTTTAGAAAGTAGTCCATGCTTGCATTCTTTTTTCCAAAGTGCAAACAGACTGTTCGGCCCAATTCGACCATAACGGCCAGGTATGTAAATTACGAATCGTTCTGAGAGTTTGAAAAGAAATTTCTCACTCGAGGTGTGAAAATCCATTGGAAACACGTACGTTACCAGATTTACATCTCAACTATTTCTTAAAATGTCACATTGATTTATACTCCACTATGTAATGAGAATGATCAATCCTGCAAAAGCAGTTTGCTTTCTGATCAATCCTGAAGCGTTTACTCCCCGAGAATGCGTTGGCCCCGCTCCTCACTCACTCTGTGGAGGACCGGCCGCTGCTCGGTCCTCCAGTACTGCTCCTTCCGCCTAATTGCAGAGTTGATTCAGGCGTGACGCACAGGCTAAGGGACAAGGAAAGTTCGAGTCGATGCCTTGTTGTGCGGTGAAAATACCCCGAATCTTGGACCGAGAGGCCTGGGTTCAATTCACAGCTTGTGCAGGTGTGTGTAATAACAACTTTGATCAGGTTTATTAGGAAAAACAAGGGAAGTCATGAACAGAGTTAAAACGATAGAAAATGCATACAATGTGGTGGGGCTCTCAATGTCAGATGATTTTAGTCTGACCAAGTGTTTCAGGGCCCCTGAACAGAAGGTTGCACTCCTCGTGCATAACCAGTTATCACGATTGTGGGGCAAAGTGTTGTGGTGGGATATAGAGGTGCTTTTGTGGAAGGCGCTCGATTTTGGAGGTGAAAATATGTGAGAACGTTTTGTATGGAGTTACCTGTTCCCCTCCTGTTGCAGCATCGTATTATTGCCCTGGCTCTACCTCGTACATGTTTGATTAAAAATGTGTTGCTGGAATAGCGTAGCAGGTCAGGCAGCATCAAAGGTGCAGGAGAATCGACGTTTCGGGTATAAGGCCTTCTTCAGGATTCCTGAAGAAGGGCTTATGCCCGAAACGTCGAGTCTCCTGCTCTTTTGATGCTGCCTGACCTTCTGCGCTTTTCTAGCAACACATTTTTAAACTCTGATCTCGAGCATCTTCGTTCCTCACTTTCTCCTTGTACATGTTTGGTAGAGATCAGTGACATTTCGTAAGCCCACAATACTAAATCTGTCACTCTGGTTAAGACAGGAGAAATCTCTTGTAGCATTATAGTCACAGAACAATGCAGCGCAGAACAGGCCCTTCGGTCCTTGATGTTGTGCCGACCTGTGAACTATTCTCAGCTCATCCCACTACACTATCCCAAATTCACCCATGTGCTTAACTAAAGGATTGTTTCAATCCACTTAATGTGGCTGAGTTTACTACATTAGTGTATGCCACGCTCTAGCCACTCTCTGACGAAAGAACATGCCTCTGACATCTGTCTTAAATCTATCACCCCTCAATTTGTAGTTATGACCCCTTGTACACACTGATGTCATCATCCTCAGAAAAAAAGACTTTCACTGTCTACCCTATCTAAACCTCAGATCATCTTGTATATCTCCATCAAATCCCCTCTTAGTCTTCTTGCTAATGAGAACAGGTTCAAATTTCTCAACCTTTCATCATACGACCTTCCCTCTAGACCAGGCAACACCCTCGTAACTTTCCTTTGCACATTTTCCAATGCTTCCACATCCTTCCCGAAGTATGGGCATCAGAGGTGCACACAATATTCCAAGTATGGCTGCACCAGCGTTTTGTGTAGTTGCAGCATGATATTGCGGCTCCTGACCCAGTACTCTGTCTTCCTGTTATTCTTCCCAAAGTGCATCACCTCACATTTAGCTGCATTGAACTCCATTTGCCACCTCTCTGCCCAATTCTGCAGTTTATCCAAGTCCCCCTGCAACCTGTAACATTCTTCCACACTGTTCACTATACCACCGAATTTAGAGTTGGCTGCAAATTTACTAATCCATCCACCTATGCCTGCGTCTAAGTCATTTATAATAATGACAAACTGCAGTAGTTGCAAAACAGATCCTTGTGGTATACCACTAGTAACCGGACTCCAGGCTGGATATTTTCCATCAACCACCACTCGCTGCCTTCCTTCAGAAAGCCAGTTTCTAATCCAACCTCCTAAATCACACTCAATTCCATGTATCTGCATTTTCTCCAATAGCCTACCATGCGGAACCTTATCAAAGGCTTTACTGAAGTCTTTGTATACCACATCAACTGCCCTACCCTCATACCATGCTGGTCGCATTCTCAAAAAAATCAGTGAAGTTTGTGAGACACTACCTGCCCTTGATGAAACCATGTTGACTATGTGATATCAAATTGGTGTTTGCTAGATGATTATAAATCTTATCTCTTATAATCCTTTCCAAAACATTTCCTGCACCAGAAGTAAGGCTCACTGGTCTATAATTAACTGGGTCATCTCTACTCTCCTTCTTGATCAAGGGCACAACATTTGCAATCCTCCAGTCCGCTGGTACCAAACCTGTAGATAATGACGACTCAAATATCAAAGCCAAAGGCCCTGCTATCACCTCCCTAGCTTCCCAGAGAATCCTTGGAAAAATCTCATTCAGCCCAGAAACTTGTCTACTTGCCTCAACTCATACAGTCAATGTTCTGAACAATGAAGGCAAGCATGCCCAATGACTTCTTCACCACTATTTCTGCCTGAAACTCCACTTTCAAGGAACTATATACCAGCATCCCGAGATGTCTTTCTTTTTTCAGCAACACTCCCCAGGGCCCTACCATTAACTGTACAAGATAGTAACTGGATGGAGAACTTAAAAACCAGATTTCATTGAGAAATTTAAAAATGAAGGTGTTTAAACTGCATGCAGGGAGAAGTATTTTCACTTGTGAGGCTGACCTGAACAGGAAGTTAACATTAATGAATCAAATAGAAATTCAAAACAAAACATTCTCCCCGGACAAAGGTGACAACTTGGAACAACATGACATCTAGTACCAGGAATGTTTAAGTTGAAAATAATGAATATGTTCAAGGGGAAAGTGGATAAGTACCTCAGGGAGAAACATACAGAAGAATACATTGATGGGATGAGACAAATTGGGAGTACACTCCTATGGAGACTAAATATCTGCACTTGCCTGTTGGGCCAAAAGGCACGTTTCTCTGGCTGTAAAGTCTCTGTAAATGTCCTGGTCTCCTTAAGTAAAGAATCATTTAGTCACCCACTATTTTGGAAAAAAAGGGTTCCACTAGGGTATAAAAGAGCAAGACAAGAGGCGTCCCTTCATAAAGTTATACAATTAACATCCATTACTGAAGGTATCTCTGCAGAGAGAGAGAGAGAGCGGTTTAATCTTTGGCTTCTCAGTAGCAGTAGAGAACAGAGTTTTAATCTGCGCTTTGGTTTAACTTGAGCTGGCAACATCAAGATCTTTATTGAGTTCAGCTTGGGCCGCCTTAATAAACCCATCATACTCTGAAAGCAACATGGTGAGAAGATCACATTAAACTTTGGGATGTAAAGAAGTACGCATGAAACTACTTTGCTAACTGCACAAGACAAACCACAAATGCTTTTCTGAATGAACGAATCTAATTTTAGCTATCTGTAAAATCTGTTACCCACAAAATTACGAACGATTAACAGAGATAACAAAAACACAGTAGGTTGAATGACATCAAAAACAAGTTGACTTATTCCAGGTTTTCCTCTCAAACCCTTGCACACACCATTCAACATTACAGCAATTCATATATGCAGCATTTAACAAGAAAGAGGCCCCAAAGCTGTTTTATTAAAGAATAGTGAGACATTGGTCAGGAAGAAGGGAGTTTCAGATCAGAAATATACAAGACCCATTGGAAAAAGGAAGCTCTTGAAAGTAGGAGTAGAGGACGCTATGTAGAGGAATTTGAGGAATTAGGTTTGAATGAACGTTAGGCAGAATATATAAACTCTTATTCATGGCAGAGACAAAAAAAAAACAGAAAAAGGAAAACTGCTCGATCACTTTTCCTTAAGATGTCAAGAACAAAACTTCATAGACGCCAACAATTTTTAATTAAAGGAGATGGATGCTGATACAGTTTTGGGAAGGCAATATGGAAACCTGTGAAATGTTCTGAACTGCAATCTCTTCAAGATCGCATGTTCCAATATCCCCAGCTGAAATCTGCAGCGTCGTGGTGGCTTTAATCTCACCTCTAGTTCTGTGATGAGGCTGGCCTCGTGAGCTTTCAATCGCTCCTTTTGACGTTTCGTCTCTTCTTTCTTCAGCTTGTCCACAATGATCTCGTGCTTTTTAAGTTCGACCCTTAGTGCACGGATATTGGTCTCAATATCACTCTGTAGAAGATCCACCCAATGGATGTTAACAGGTCTCATTAAAAAGAAACTCAAGTTGGACACTAACAGCAGTGAATAAGAGATATATGCAAACCTGCATAACACTTGGTCACACTTTTCACACCCTTTCAACAACTTTAATCAAACCTGCGATGCTACTGAAAAAACCCTCGCGCAATGAACACACTGACCTCTTTGCAGCCACGGTGTCGCCATATACATCAACGAATCAGACGTGCAGTATCACCGTACACACTGGCCGATCACACAGCAGAACTATCTGGGCAGTCAGCATCGGTAAGCATGGTGCAATGACGGTCAGAAACATATTGAGGAAAAAAAGCCAAAACAAAAAGAAGCTAGAGACTAAAATCTTGCAAAAGATATGCATTTGAAGGACAGGAGAGGAATGGGATTTAGAAAAGAATTCTGCAATGATGCTCCTATACATGGCCATGATTTAGGTTAACTCTGGAAGAGGTGCACCAGTCAGAGAACTTAAAATCACAAGAGGTTGGAGGACGATGTTAGACAAAAATTCATAAAGTAAGGCAGGGATTTATCAAGAAAGACTTCCAAAAATGTGTAAATTGAATTGGAGAAGTTAGAAGTTTAGGAGGCAAAAGTCATTAAGAACAGGCTGATTGTTTTCACAATAAGAGCTCTTTCCAGAATACAGCCAGCAGACTTTTGGAAGTGCTCACATTTATGGAGTATAAGGAGAAACACCTGACCAAAAGAGGATGGAATTATCAAGTCTGTTGGTGAGAGTTATGGATGATGAGGCATGATACATGTACCTTTACAGAGACAGATTTATGGTCAGTAAATGCTGAGTTCACTCGAGGCTGGAATATGCTGCTGAGATATAAAAGGGTATGGAGCAGCTGAGGATAGCAAATGGAAGGCTGGCGTGGCAAAGGGATACAGTTGGGGAGACAAAGATAGCATGAGTTGATTTTTCTTTGTTGAATACTTCCATTGCATTTATTTTTTTCTGAAAAGCTGGTCCCATTCTTTCTCCAATTTAGACAGATGCAACATGACCGAAATTACAGACCAATGATATCAAACTAGCATCAGTATTAAGCTCTTACTGTTTCAACTCAAGAGCTTCCAAAGGAAACTGACATAACTAGATGTTAACAGACAATCTAGCACACGTATTCTGACTTACTCTGGGCTGTCGGCCTCAATGATGGTGACAAAACAGTATTAAGCAAAACAAGAGGGAAAACCTTCTGTGACAAAACTCATGTCATCATTCCATCACGAATTCAATAATTTAAAAAAATCTGGAATTAAGAGTCTAATGAAAACACTTAATTCATTCTCGATTGCGAGAAAACAAACCCCATCTGGTTCCCTAATGTTTTCCAGGGAAGGAAACTGACATCCTGACCGGATCTGCTCTCCATGTGACTCCAGACCCACAGCAATGTGGTTGACTGATACTTAACTGCTCTGTGGACAATTATGGAAGGATAATAAATACTGGCCACCCAGCAATGCCCACATGCCACAATCAATTACAACAAAACACCCTTACTGAATCCGACAGCAAGCCTAAATCAGGTGCTATTCTCACTTTCAGACAAAACAAAAGGCTTGAGAATCACCATTCCGAAGTGTTGTGCTATACTCTCAGCCATGCTACATTTTAAAAACAAATGCACATTGTGTTAGAATTTCGAAGCACAACAAATGACTTGAGGAAACGTCTGTGAATCTTGGTTATAGTCCAACAGGTTTAATTGGAAGCACACTAGCTTTCTGAGCAAGGATCCTTCTTCAGGTGATAGTGGAGGGCTCCATCGTAACACAGAATTTATAGCAAAAATCTACAGTGTGATGTAACTGAAATTATACATTGAAAAATTGATTGTCTGGTAAGCCTTTCATCTGTTACAAAACAGTGATAGTTTCACTTCTTTCATGTGTGAATCACAAAAACTTTTTTTTAAAGTTGCATTCTCGGGTGAGCTGTTAACAATGGTGAGAGCTGGACAGTATGTTGAAGGTATTGACCCTCTGTGTTCTCTGTCTATGCCGTGGTGTTTAGATTGACTCTAATCTAAAAAGTGAGATAACAGAGTTTTATATAAATTCATGCAATTTTTGAGCAAGATCCAATGTAGCTCTGCCAGTACAAATTCAGCCCACAAAATATGTGTGCATGTGGGTCTTTATCTGTGTGTGTGTGTGTGTGTGTGTAGTGAGTGCAGAGTGTCTTAAGTCTGTGAGGGGGTGCATGCGTGAGTGTGAGAGTGTGTGTGTCTATAAGGGTGTGTGTGGGTGTCTGTGTGCGCGTCTGTGTGTACTGTGTCCATGTGTATGTGAGAGTGTGTGTGTGTGTAGGAATATCTGTGTGTGTGTGTAGTGCAATGGTGATCACCTGTAATGTGACATGAACCCAAGGTCCCGGTTGAGGCTTTCCCTATGGGTACCGAACTTAGCTATCAGCCTCTGCTCGGCCACTTTTCTCTGCTGCCTGTCCCGAAGTTCACTTTGGAGGATGGTCACCCGAAGTTCCGAGGCTGAATGTCCTGGACCATTGAAGTGTTCCCCACTGATCAGAACTTTGGATCCAGTCCTTCAGAGTTCCCTAAGCGCCCTCATCCCACGTACTTCTCGTGGAGGTGACTTCTACTGCCTTCCGAAGGTACACAAAGCCAACACAACGGGACATCCCATCATGTCGGGCAATGGGACCCTACGTGAAAATCTCTCTGGCTATGTGGAAGGAATCTTGAAACCTATTGTACAGGGGATCCCCAGCTTCTGTCGTGACACTACGGATTTCTGACAGAAACTCAGCACCCACGGATCAGTCGAACTGGGAACATTCCTCGTCACAATGGACGTTTCCGCACTCTTCACCAGCATCCCCAACAATGATGGCATCGCGGCAACAGCCTCTGTACTCAACACCAACAACTGCCAGTCTCCAAACACCATCCTACAACTCATCCGCTTTATCCTCGATCACAACGTATTCACCTTTGACAACCAGTTCTTCATCCAGACACAAGGAACAGCCATGGGGACCAAATACGCACGCCAATATTTTAAACATTTTTATGCACAGGTTCGAACAAGACTTCTTCTCTATGCAGGATCTCCAACTAACATTGTACACCAGGTACATTGACGACATTTTCTTCCTCTGGACGCATGGCGAGGAGTCACTGATAAAACTACACAGTGACATCAACAAGTTTCGTCCCACCATCAAACTCACCATGGACTACTTTCGACTATCTGTCTCATTCTTGGAGATATGCATCTCCATCAAGGATGGACACCTCAGCACCACACTCTACCGCAAACCCACAGAAAACCTCACAATGCTACATTTCTCCAGCTTCCACCCAAAACATATTAAACAGTCATTCCCTATGGACAAGCCCTACGCATACACTGGATATTCTCAGATGAGGAGGAACGTGACGGCCACCTGGAAGTACGCAAGGGTGCCCTCACAAGAACGGGATATGATGCTCAACTCATCGACCGCCAGTTCCGACGTGGCACAGCAAGGAACTGTAATGACCTCCTCAGGAGACAGACACATGCTGCAACTGACAGGGTACCCTTCGTTGTTCAGTACTTCGCAGGAGCTGAAAAATTACGCCATGTTCTTCGTGACCTGCAACACATTATCAATGAGGATGAGCACCTCACCAAGACCTTCCCCACACCTCCACGACTTGCCTTTAAACAACCGCCAAACCTCAAACAGATCATTAATCGTAGCAAGCTGCCCGGCTCTCAGGACAACTCCATACAACCCTGTCACGGTGGACGCTTCAAGACGTGTCAGATTGTGGACATAGATACCACTATTACGCATGGGAAAATCTCCCACATTGTACATGGCAGGTACTCATGTGACTCAACCAACATTGTCTATCTTATACGTTGTAGGCAAGAATGCTTGGAGGCATGGTACATTGTGGAAACCGAGCAAAGGCTACGATAACGGATGAATGGGCACCGCACAACAATCAACAGACAGGAGTGTTCCCTCCCAGTTGGGGAACACTTCAGTGGTCCAGGACATTCAGCCTCGGACCTTTGGGTGACCATCCTCCAAGGTGGACTTCGGGACAGGCAGCAGAGAAAAGTGGCGGAGCAGAGGCTGATAGCTAAGTTCGGTACTCATAGGGAGTGCCTCAACTGGGACCTTGGGTTCATGTCACATTACAGGTGATCACCATTGCACTACACACACACACACACACACGGATATTCCTACACACTCTCACATACACATGGACACAGGTACACACAGACGCGCACACAGACACCCACACACACCCTTATAGACACACACACACTCCCACACTCACACATGCACCCCCTCACAGACTGAAGACACTCTGCACTCACTGCACACACACACACAGACTTTCTCACACTCACAACCTCCACCCCAGACAGATACACACACACAGGTAGACAAAGACCCACATGCACACATATTTTGTGGGGTGAATTTGTACTGGCAGAGCTACATTGTATCGTGCTCAAAAAATTGCAAGAATTTATGTAAAACTCTATTTTCTCACTTTTTAGATTAGAGTCAATCTAAACACCACGGCATAGACAGAGAACACAGGGGGCCAACACCTTCAACATACTGTCTAGCTCCCACTATTGTTAACAGCTAACCCGAGAATGCAACTTTTAAAAAGGTTTTTGTGATTTACACATGAAAGAAGTGAAACTCTCATTGTATTCTAACAGACACCAATTTCTCAATGTATAATTTCAGTTACATCACACTGCAAATTTTTGCTATAAATTCTGTGTTACGATGGAGCCCTCCACAATCACCTGATGAAGGAACGTCTCTCCGAAAGCTCGTGTGCTTCCAATTAAACCTGTTGGAGTATAACCTGGTATTGTGTGATTTCTAACTTTGTACACCCCAGTCCAACACCGGCATCTCCAAATCTGTGAATGTTGGTAATTCTTGAAACGTCCTTCTCACTGTGTCACAGAAACAGGCTGATCAGACCTGCTGCCAGTTGCTTGGTGGGATTTTAGAATAGGTCTGCCATGCGCACAGACTCTGGAGCTGATTAACTGTCCATCTGGCTTTGATGTACACTCAGGCACTTTTGAGGAAGGAGACTGAAAAACCAGAGCAGAAAGCAAACATTGACTCCAGTCTGACATTATTTTCCAAGTTTATGAAAAAGGAAGAAGGAAGGATAAGAATGGAGATTGATTTTAAACTTCCCCCTGGGTGTCATGGTGGCTCAGTGGTTAGCACTGCTACCTCACAGCTCTACGTATCTGGGTTCAGTTCCTCTCTTGAGCAATGGTGTGTGGAGTTCGCACATTTCCCCTGTACCCATGTGTGTTTCCTCTGGGTGCTCCACTTTCCTCCTACAGTTCAAAGATGTGCGGTTAGGTGGATGAGTGACACCACCACTAGGCCATCCACAATTATGGGGGGCACGGGATTTGAACAATCTCACTTCCTTAGTTCTTGAATTGTATTTGCTCCATAATAAAAAGCACAGCTTTTGAGATCAAGCTTTTATTGCCCTATGAACCTGCTGTTACAAAGCAGCCGGACTGCTCACACTCAAATTACAATTGCTGCTGGTACTTTTAATTTAAAATGTAAACAAATACACTGCCACACACATAAGATTATTAAAAGATTGGACACTCTGTAGGAAAGAAGTATGTTTCCGCTGATGGGTGAGTGCCGATCCAGAGGACACAGCTTAGAAATACGAGGTAGACAATTTAGGACAGAGATGAGGAGAAACTTCTCCACCCAGAGAGTGGTGGCTGTGTGGAATGCTCTGCCAAAGAGGGCAGTGGAGGCCCAGTCTCTGGATTCATTTAAGAAAGAGTTGGATCGAGCTCCCAAGGACAATGGAATCAAGGGTTAGGGAGATAAGACAGGGATAGGATGCTGATTAAGAATGACCAGCCATGGTCATATTGAATGGTGATGCAGACTCAAAGGGCAGAATGGCCTACTCCTGCACCTATTGTCTATTGTCACACACGCACCCGCCAACACAATTCTACCTGTCATCTTTAAACTATTTCTGCTTCTTCTAAAACCTCCTTACAGCTTCCTTAACTATACTAAAATACTAATCATACTTTTTATTTTACAATATTCTGATTTTCAACGCCACATGCTGGGCACACAACAAAATTATGAAATTAACATCGAAAAGAAAAGTGCTCTGAGAATCAAGCCCAACCAGACACCACGACTTACGTGTACCACTCTGGAAGTTCCACAAGTCCTTTTTCAAATTTCCACCCTTGCGTTTAAATCCATTTTTGTATCCCTGCCTTAATTCTGTGCCAATTAATCTTATGGTTGATACCTTTTCACATAGTGTGTTTTTTAAAAGAAGTGCATGTACACACCCATCATATCTGCACATCTTAAATTTGCGATTTTTCAAGCATAGTCATCACTTTTGAAATTTACTGTGACCATTTTATTTCGCAGTCACCTGTTTCTTCCTGTTCTATCTTTAAAAACTTGCATTTCCAACGAATCTTTTATGTGATAAAACAAGCCAAATAACTCCACAGAAATAGAATAAAACATATTACTGAGCCTCATAGAGATCCAAGGGTAGGCGTGAAATATTTCATACAGTTTGAGTGTATTGAATGAGGAAAGCGACATAAACAGAAGCAAAGTTCAGGGAAGGAATTAAAAAGGTCACTGTCTTAGTAACTGAAGGCACTTCCACTAATGGAACCATTAAAATTGAAATTCTCAAAGACTGCGATTAAAGGAATACAAATCCCTTGCCTACAATGTATAACCATGTACATTAACTTTACTGGTGCAGTGATTGGTTCTATCCTTCACAAACCGGCTTTCTGGAATAGAACAGGTAGTATAATACAATCGTCAAGTCTCGAAGTAAGCAAGGCATTGACGAAGTTTCTGCAGTGAAAGAACGGAGTTGGGATGGAGATCGATAATCAGAGATTTGGGAAAGTATTGAAGCAGGCCTTTTGGGAAAGTGTTGAAGCAGGCCTTTTGGCCTTTAGAGTCCACATCAACCTTCCGAAGAACAGCCAACCCAGGGCCCCCTCCCCCAGCTATACACCTGCATTTCCCATTGCTCATCCACCATGCCCAGACGTATTTCCCATGCCTTCATAAAGTTCCTATACTTTCCCACATTTTATTTCCAATTCCACTTCAAAATTCCCATTCTCTACCACGCCCATTTTCAATTGCCTCTTAGAATTTCTATTTCATCCCACTCCCCTGTATCCCATTCCCACTCAGAATTCCCATTCCCTCTCACACCTATATTTTCCATTCCGCCTCAGATCTCCCATCCTGCCAACTGTTTTTTTTTTCCAATTGTCTCCGCCTCCTGTTTCACATTTTCTGTCAGAACATCCATTCTCGGCCACTCCTATTTCAATTTCCGTCTCAGAAGTCTTATTCTACCCCCTTCCCATGTTTTATTACCTCGAAAGAATTCTTGTTCCCAAACAATTCCTAATATTCCTTGCTTGCCATCGCTCGCTGTGGCGCAATAGTTTAGTCTGTTCGACTGCTCACGGGAAATGTAGTATTGTGAAACACTGCAGAACCAAAAAACTTCCTTACTTTTGCCCCGACTGACCAGACTCAGTGAAATATTCCCAGATCTTCAGTTGAGGATGTTGCTGCAGGAAGTTACCTCGGAAACCCTATCAACTCATAATGTGTTGAGCGAATGGCGAAAAAGAAAGCATTTAACACGGAACACAAACAAAGCTGGCATACCTGATGCATTTTCAGACACAGCGAAGAATGAATGCCAGATGTGAGACAGTCCGGGGGCATGAGCCATAAACTAATCTCACAAGTAACAGCAAGGCAATCCCAAACTACTCTTTCAAACATATTGGAGCCTTAGTGCACCACTACTTCCCAGAAGAGAGCTGAAAAGAGAGAAAGAAAGAACATAATAAGAATGGGCCATAAAAAAGTGAATTTCACCAATCACAATCTCGATTAGATTACCTTTCCCTTCCGATGTCTCCAGGACAGAAATTAAGGAAATGAGAGAAATTTAAGAACATATGACGTCGCAATTCATTGGAATTATTTTCCCATTCGCCGGAACATCAAATAACGACAAATAGAGTCACCGCAGGATTTTGTTTCACAACAGCAATGAAGTAACAGTCTCCATTCAGTTCCAGTAAAAACTCAAATTGCCTGGAACATAAAGCAGCAGTAGAGCTGCCCAAGCCTGTCATTTACCGTGTTGGAGGCGAACACGTCATGACAACACGGACATTGACCCATTTGAGAGAGTCTGCACTCTCCCACACTGCAGTTACCTCTCCAAGAAGCAGACTTGCAGTTTTGCTTTGACTACGGCACTTCAACCCGCTGCAGCTGATGCCCAGAAATTGCAATGGTGTGATTCGTACTTACGCTACCTACCAACCATGAACTTGAATTCAGCTTCTTAGGCTGCTTGGCCACGCTACAACAGTGAAATGTGCGGTGTCTGATCCGCAGGACACCAGCGCCATCCTCCCTGTGACATGTACGTGCTGGCTAAGATTCTGTTGTGTGGACGTGTCCAGCCGTTGCCAATATCACCGTTGTTTAACTCCCTACATTCTGTTGGTCGAACTGTGATTCCACTCAGAATCACAAATGTGTCACAAACCACCTTGGCTGTGCTGGCTTTCCATAGAGATAAATTTGTTTTTCTTTTGGTACCATTCTCTTGCCTTCTCCCTGTAACTCTGCACACTTTTACTTTCAACATAAACATCTAATTAGTTTTTTAAATAACTCGATTGAAACTGCGTCTTTGTCAATGTCAGGCAGTGGTTTACAGACCCTAACCAATCCCTATGTGAAAACATTTCTCCTCATGTACATTTTTCTTCTTTTACTAATGACTTTAAAACTCTGCCGAATCGTTCTCGATCCTTTCAAGCGTAGGGAGTATTCTCCCTTCCTTATTTCCACTGTCTAAACCACTCATGTCTTGGAAAGGTTTAACAAGGCCAGCGTTCGTCCTTCTGCTCTCCAAGGAGACCTGTCCCAACTTTGTAAATGACCTTTATTATTGGCATTCCTCATATACTACACCATTCCCATCTACCTCTTCAGCGCTGTTTCCAATCATTTCACGACCCCACTTCCTAAAGTTTCACACCAAGAACTTTGAAAACATCCAGATGTTGGATTTATTCAGAGTGGGATTGTGTTGGTGAGCATCCTGAAACACTTGTTTCACTTTCACCACATGTGGTACTGTGCCATGCCCACGACAATGACACTTCTGACCCCAAAACTCAACGGTATTTCAAGGGGTGCAACTTAATGATTTACATCATTTTATCAAATAGTTGATAGGACGAACGAGCAAAAGTGAAATTAAACAACCAAGGCTCGATGGCGACTTGAAGTCAGGCATTCTCACATGCCAGTATTAGCATAAGCTACTAAGCGATGATCATGCCCGAGACATTTCCAACACCAAACCAGCTGAGAGTCGTTCAGGTCCAACTGCATCACACTGTGCTCTCAAATTTCTACGCACCAAAGTGTCTCAAGAATATCGCCTTCTCATTCGGTCTTCTTGTTCACGGGACAGTGCTGTTTATTCCTTACTGAAAATGTGCTGCTGGAAAAGCGCAGCAGGTCAGGCAGCATCCAAGGAGCAGGAGAAGCGACGTTTCAGCATTATTCCTTCTGCTTGGACTAAGTTGTCTCCATCGGCAGACTATTCAGCTGTATCCCTCCACCTGCAATCATTGTGAGGAGAGGCAAGCGCAGATACACTCTAAAGCTCGCTCTCATCGGTGCAACCAGTTACATCAAGTACTGGAAATCAGCAAGTTTGATTAGGAACTTCCTCCAAATATCATTTATCTGAGACAGCGAGAAAGATGTTGAGCTGGTGGGAAAGACTGAAAAGTACTGCGGATTCTCTGACCACAGGTAAATTTATGTGAGGGCATCTTTGTGCAGTCTGTTGGGTGTTCAGAATCCATCTTCACACAGTTTTCCTGCGGAAAGGCTTTTGTAACAGTGACATCGGTTTCTTTGCTGCAATCGGGCAGCAGTGAACACCTGAGCCCCAACTGTCACAGGTGAAGACAATCTGAGTGAAATCCTCACTCACTGAGAGTCATCCCCATGTCTCTGAGCTGCGGGGCTTCAGACTGTCTAACGCAGACGACAGGTTAACAATGAGACATTGTTTCACCCTCAGCCACTCTGTCGCAGAGACAGGAAGAGTGGCAGCATCAATGCGTGGCGTCACTCACGCGTCGACAGAAGGTGTTCAGCCCATCGAGTCCATGGCGACTCTCTGTCGCTTGCATATCTCTGTGGTTATTCATAGTTCGTGATGTATGTCATAATAATGCGAGCTGTGTCCGTATCGTAATGCAGTCTCCAAAAAGTTGACCTATTGTTACTCACGGCTTTTTATTTCACGGGGAAGACACTGTTGTGTGAAACAGCGTGGGGAATAACTGCAGGGCGTCATGCGCATAGAGCACTCTGCAACTGATATATCTCACATTCTCTAGTTTCTTCCCAGCTCTGGCAAGTTATTTTGCGAATCAGATCAGACCAGATCGACAATGAACAGGAAAAGAGCTTCCAGAACTTCACAAGTGTGTTCTCTTACTTGTGTAAATTTCCCTGGCTTATCAGTACGAAATATTCATTTCAGATACATTGAGTGAAAGGAAGCAGAAAGTGAAACAACATGCAATACGTGGAATTGAGCTCTGTTATAGAGAAACACTGGCAGGGGAAGTACACACACTGAAAGCGGGAATGGTCAACGAGCAGATGATGTTTTCAATCCACTAATTTTAGGGCTATCAGCCGAATACGCTCCCCCAGGCCGCTCTGTTAGCGCTGACCATAGAAGTTTCGCACAGTCTTCAGCTTTTCTTCTGGCGTGTGGCATGAACCTCAGAGGATGAATCAAAAGGACTTCACTATTACTGTGTGATACTCTGTGGCGCAGATGTATTTTGGCTGTGTCAATATAACCTGTGAGTAACTCCTCACATTCTGTTGGTTTAACTGTGATTTTACTCAGAATCCCAAAACATGTCACAGTGGAAAGTGAGGCCATGCAGCCCACCTTCGCTGTGCTGGCATCAAACAATAAGGAAATATAGCGTGTAGGTTTGCTCGCTGAGCTGTAGGTCTGATATCCAGACGTTTCATTTCCTGGCTAGGTAACATCATCAGTGGCGACTTCCAAGTGAAGCGAAGCTGTTGTCTCCTGCTTTCTATTTATATGTTTGTCCTGGATTATGTTCCTGGGGTTTGTGGTGATTTCATTTCCTGTTCGTTTTCTGAGAGGTTGATAGATGGCATCTAGATCTGTGTATTTGTTTATGGCGTTATGGTTGGAGTGCCAGGCCTCGAGGAACTCTCTGGCATGTTTTTGTTTAGCCTGTCCCAGGATAGATGTGCTGTCCCAGTCGAAATGGTGTCTTTTTTCATTCGTGTGTAGGGCTACGAGGGAGAGAGGGTCGTGTCTTTTTGTGGCCAGCTGGTGTCCGTGTGTCCTGGTGGTTAATTTTCTTCCTGTTTGACCTACGTAGTGTTTGTGGTAGTCCTTGCATGGAATTTTGTAGATGACGTTGGTTTTGTCCATGGGTTTTACTGGATCTTTTAAGTTTGTTAGTTTTTGTTTGAGAGAGTTGGGTTCCTGTGCGACTAGGAAATGTCTGTGTGGTTCGATTGATTGACTTTATTTGATTGATTGATTGTCACATGAACCTGAGTACAGTAAAAAGCTTTGTTTGCGATTGGTAAAGGCAGATCATAGTAATCAAGGGCATGCAGATCACAGCGTGAGAAAAACAAAATTTTGAGCAGATTAAGGCTTTCAGGTTACTCCACACAGGACGTGCACTGAGCAAAGTCCACATTAACATCACCATCATCATTTGAAGTTAGAGAATCCATTTCTCCGCCTAGTGACGGCCTAAAAGAAACTGCTGTTGTGTGTCTTTAAGCTTTGGTAACTTGAACTGACCTCGATCTCATCACAATTAGACTTTCTGAGGCAAAAATGGAACTGGATGCAAAACGCCATGGCTCACGTGTAACTTCTCGCACTTACATCATCCACCCGAGGCGATATCACACCCAAGACCAACAATTCAGACCGCAGTAGAAGCATGATCCATAAACCACGTGAATTTGCTTGTTTGAAAAAAAAAAAACAATTCTGGTGTTTCGGAGTGAGGGTAGCACGGAGTTTTAATAACAGTTCCTTGCCATTCTGAATTCCGATTCCCCGGAGACAGTGCTAGCCACTTTCCCCGCGAGTGGGCTCCCACCATTGGCAGCTGGACGAACTCATCTTTTCTTGGCAATCAGTGTCGTGGGAGAGCAATGTGAGCCCGCTCTTAAACTTCCTATCAAACACAGGCTTGTGGAGCGCGGGAGGGGGCTACTGGGAATGGGAGTTATGGAAACTCTGGAAAGCGGAACAAAAGGAGATCGCACATTCACAGGACCTCATATTCCTTTGGGAACCTTGTGCAAATAACGCCCTCTGAAACAGATAAAAAGTGCAGAACTGCTGGGAAAGAGAGAATCTCTCGCAGTCATCCGTAAACCTGCCTGTGTCCTTCTCGAGGTCACAGCGAGGGCTCTGTTGTCTGAATCAGCATGGGATATTACTGCAGCGAGTCCTGTCGCTCAGGCACACTGCACCTGATGTGTATAAGACATATCACGTTACCCCCAGTTCAGAGTACAGATTTCACAGCTCACATCATCCCAGAGTGACAGGGAACACAAGAAAGCGATTCAGACCATCATCTGAAGAACTCCTGAAAAGAAAACGGATGTGGGAGACCAAACAGTTTCGACCAGTGCATGTTTCCAGCATTTACAATCTTGGTCTGTGTGATAACAAAAGCAGGAACCAGAAACTGTTTATCTTGCTTCTTAAAACAGGTTTTGCAGAGCATAGATACATTTACCTGCTGTTAGTGAAATGATGAACAGCAGATTAACGTTCACAGAGTATGGTCTGACCTCTGGGTTATGGGCTCAGCACGTTCCAACTGTGACCCTCTGCTCAAACAAACAAAGAAACGACTCAGTGACAAAATCTGTTGAAACGGATCCTGTGAGGAATTGAAAGCGATGGAATGAAAAGCCCCTTGAGAGCGGGATGTAACATTAACTGTGAAGAGATTGTTTTCTAGACTCGAGGAGAGTGTGCAGTGCTGTTTCCATGGGTCAATATCAGGACAGATAGATTGAAACAGCGTCGAATGTTATTGTAGGGAGCGATGTCGCTGAGACACACTGCACCTTTTGTACAATGGTGCAAAAGCACGGACCTTTTGTGTAAAGGGGACAACTTGAAAATCGGTAATGAGGCAAAATGCACGAATGAGCGAAATATTAAAACAACCACAGAAAATGGCGTAACGTGACGGGGTAAACCCCCTCTGCTAATGTAAAACAGCAAAACAGAAAAGATTCCCCCCATGCTGTGTTGTTAAAATTCAAGAGTCAAAGAACTAGCCCAAAAACCACTATTCAAAGTTAAATGTAACAACTTTATTGTGTTTTTTTTAAACATTTGACAGAGAAAATCAACTTAAAACTACTTACAACTCCTTTCTTTGAACCGGTCTTTAACCTTCTGTTCTACAATACCTTCCCCATCCCCGAACTCATTAACATTTACAAAAAAATTCAAATTTAAAAACCAACGAGTTGTCGAATCTTCTCTTTGTATCTTCCTCCGTAGATTTATTTCTCCAGGTCGGTGTTGATGCTTTTTTTCTATGCAATCTATTTCTCCAGATAGGCACCTCTTGGAGATTTTCCTAACATCCTTCATCTGTTGGACTTTTAGCTGCTCTCTTTCCTGTTCTTTGTCGCTCTGGGTGACTGTTCAAAATGTCCGATATTTGTCTCACAAAACGTCAGATCGTTTCAATGGTTTTAACATTGTAAAAATACCAAATTTCAAACTTGATTGGGGCATAACTGATTGGCCGAATTCGAATTTGGTTTTTGTATCCATGTAACACAGCTCTTAGTTGTTTCGACCAAATGTTATGTTGTTACCTTGTTCTGGACTCCTTGTGCTAGCCAGACATTTCAGCACCATTAAAAATACATTACACCCAAAACTTCATAATACTGGCATTTGCCAAGACAGTCGATTTCGCACCATATCGGTCTCTATCAATCTCATGTGCCGAGATTTGAACCACCTCTGGTGTATGTTAATCGAAACTGCCCTATTCACATAACCTCAGATTTAACACACCTCCTTATGTATGCCTTACAATATTAATTGATTCCTCACTGTGTTATTTCAGCAGACGTTGAGAAGAAATAAAATTGAGAAAAACAGTCACCTGTGTGACTGCAATTTGACCCAATGTTGCTGCAGCCAACCAATTCGGCTGTAAGTGAAATAGCCCACACCTTTCCTGTACCGGTAATGTGGTAAGTTTTCATGAGATGAATTAGACTCAACATCATTTCTCAGGACGATATTTACTGGGATATAAAGACATGATGAAATACACGGGTGTTGGGGGGGGGGGGTGGTGGAATATGGATAGGAAGAATATGGTCAGAGTTTGTCGCACTGTCTCAGGTTGCCATAAGGATCATCATCTCCTCTGCCCACGTGATCTGGAATACAATGGTGACTCTAGTGATTAGGAACGTGATCTGGAATACAATGGTGACTCTAGTGATTAGGAATGGACGTGTCGATGTCAAGCATCATTTTTATTGCCATCTGTTGCCTTGAACATTTGTTCACAATGACCAGGAACGGGACTGAGTCCATTTAATACTCACGGATCTCCTCCCGAAAAATCCAGCGACAAGAATCGTCCTTATTCCTGTTTGAAGTCTCTGTTCTGCATAGCAGCTAAACTATATGTCATGGCTTTACGAAATTCACAGACAACATTCAGTCTACTCAAATATATAAATCTAATTCCTTTCGAACGGTATAATGAGCTGTGTGAGTTTGCAGCAAACAGGATTATATGAAACGAGTTTAACAGCCTTTCCAAAAATGTAATCAAGAGTGTCAGAGATTTGAAAAAGGTCATCAAGCTAAAATATCACCTCTGCTTCTCGCTCCACAGATGGATAATCATCCGGGGAGTATGTGTAGTTTTACGGTTAACAATTGATACCTTTCCCAAAGACAGAACAATCCCACAAATCGGAAGTTGGAGTTTTAGAATACATGCTGCTTTATTCGACATTATTCTTCAACTACGCTTCAGTCTAGTGTTTAACGTCAGTAAAAGCAGTTTTAGACAAGTATTGAAATAACAACTGATGCATTTTTACAGGTTGTTAAGTACGAAGCTCTGATCAGTTGCTCCACTGGAGTCACCGGCAGCAAGCCTACAAAGTGCCCTACTCGTACCTCTGGGACCCGCCTGTTCTACATTTGCAGTGGTTCTGAAATTAAAGCTAAGGAAGTGGAGGAGGAACTGATATGGACCTGTGACTATTGAGCATCAGGTTCAGGAAGTGGGAAACAGAAAAATGTTGCGCAAAATAGACTTGATTGAAAACTGTGTTTCTCTGGGTCGCTGCGTTGTTTACAGACAATGTGATATTATCGCTGTCACACGGCTTCTCATTCGGTTGGCTTCAATTTGGCGCAGAATTCTATTCAACGACTCTTCATTAACTTCCTTCTGCAAGTTCCGACAGACAACATGAAACATACTGCACTCATCATCAATTTCACCAGGGCTACATCCAAGGGACATGTTGCACAGTTTTCATGAATACTGAAGATATAAGAATGTTACGCAAGAGTAAATTGAATTTCAGTTTAAATTGGAAAGTGATAAGAATCCAGAGTGAGATACTGAATGTCCAAAATTCAATTTTATTACCGTGGCCAGAACTGTAGCCAGGCAAAGAGGAAATTTTTCCCTGCCTCCCCAATATCCACACGGTCGTTTGCTCCATGTGTCCAGTTGGAAACCTGTGTGAAGGAGCATGCAGTCTGACAGAGCGTCTGGGAGAATCCTCCACTGTCTGATCTAAAGCTGCAACAGGAGCTGTGAGAGCAGTGGGTTAAAGGGGAGGTCTTTGGTATTCCGTGGTGTAGATTCACAGGGTCCTCATCATGTTATTTTTAAAACCCTCTGTCAGAAACAGCACAGACAGAGAGGAATAGAAGGGGACCATTTCGCCCTCCAGCGCTACCCCACCATTTAATGTCACCATGGCTGACCGAACACATCAATGTCTTTTCCCAGCATCCACATCACCCTGTCGCCCAAAGGGAAAAAGACACTGAATAAATCTAAAAACGTTGTGCAACAGTGGGAGGGAAATGTGTTTCGTGTCAGTGGGCTTCTGCAGTAGGTTTTGTGAGTGAGAAGCGGATTCTGGGCTGATCATGTTTCAAGTGATATGATTCCCACAAAACTCACGGCCCAGAAAGTGAGGAATTTTCTCTGGTCAGTCGCAGATACGAGAACTCCAGACGCCGGTAACTGATAATGAATCAGCAGAACAATCATTCATTCAGCTGAAATCTGAAATAAACTCCGATTCTGGTGTAACTCAAACCCACAAACTTTCAAACGCAACCTTAATAATGCAGTAAAAGTCCAACACGTCTTTCATTGTGCCACAGAGCTGTGCTAGCCTCCATTTTATTGTACCCAACGTTACGGTGTTCAACTCTTTCTTCAAACATCTGTTTATCCTCGCCCCACTTTCCAGTGTCTGGTCCTTATCCATGCATGCTCTAGCTCCTCAAGTGTTCGGGTAAATACTCCTGAAGTGTTTTGATGACTCTTAGCTTTACCATACGTTCAAATAGTGATTTCGTGGAATGGTGCAAAATGGGGAAGTGCTGGAGATCAAAGAGGATTGGAGGATGTTTTCCAGAGAGAAATTGTCCTACATCGTGCCGGTATTCAGTGTTATGAGCTCGTGGGGAATGGACAGTAGATTGTATATCTTCCTGCGCTTCCTGCGATAAGTAAACACCTCTCTACGAAGCAAAACTATCTAATGATTTTCATTCCAACACCAACATTAGGTACAACTTACAGAAGACACGTGTTTGCACTGTCACCATCAATCTGTCTACCCGGTAATAGTAGTACTCCCCCACGCAGATTCAGATAGCCCAGTTCTTCCTGTGACATATCCCTTAGAGAATGGAAGGACTGGTATTAATAACCTGCACTTGGAATGGAGCATCTTTATTGCTCAATAACAATCGCTTAACTATCATAACTCCTTTTCAAATCACTTGACTTATAGCCTGGCATGTCTTGGCATCACAAATTCACATCTCAACACTTCGGAACGTTATGTGGATTTCTGCGTCTCAGAGCCTTGCATACACTGTGTTTGAAAACTATTTTCCACGCATTCAATGTAATCTTTCTGCCTCTGACCTTAAATCGATGGCGCTCCGTGATCGAAATCTCCATCAAAGTGAAACATGTATTTCAGTCAATGCTATCCATATCCCTTAGTATTTTGTACATCTTAAACAAACCCACCTCAATCTACTCTGCTTTAAAAAAAACAACTTCAGTTTGTCCAATCTCACTTCTTCGGCCCAGACAATATCCTGGCAAATCTCCCCTGCATCGTTTCCAGTGCTGTCACATCCTGCAATGTGAACCGTATAACCTACAAACAATAATCTCGCTAGAGGCTGAAGATTCAATAATCGCTCGTTCATGTCAGTAAAAGCTGCTACATCATGATTGATCTCTTAACCGCGATGTCGAAATGGATCAACTCGTTTGAAGGTCCCGATGGTGAGACTTGGGCGTTGTGACCCAGCAACAATGAGTGCAGCAACACAGACTGAACGGGGTCAATGTGAAAGTGATTGTAAGGGAAATGGGAGGGGGAACTTATAGGAGGTAAGTGATTATGAGAGGCAGAGAATTCTCCGAGAATGGGTGAGTCTGAGTCCTGATATATGACTCGCAGAGATGTGTGTGAGAGAGGGGTTTAATGAAAAAAAACCCTCATAATCTCAGAGAATGCCTTCATGTAAAATCAACTAATTCCTTTCTGTGTTTCTTCAGCATGAGTCACAAAGAGTAAAATGCAGTGACTCGGATTCGAATGATCTTACTGCGGCCAGAATGCAGAATATTTTAACACTAAAACCATCACTGAGTGATGCAGAGACACGTGCTTAAAAACAGCATTTATTACAGTGACAGAGGATATGTTAGGAAGAGTAGCAGATGCACAACAGGAATATTAGGCGAGCAATAACAGACATGTGGGAATTCAGAATTAGCTGAATCTTTATATCCGATATCCCTAGACGCTGTGGTGGTTCCATCGAGGACTGCACGTTGAAGACTGAGTTTGATAGATTTCTAGAAACAAAAAGGTTCAGGGGATAGTGCGGGATATTGGTGCAATGTATGTTTCAATAACAATGAGTTTTAACACGGTTGCTTCACCAACTTCCCAACACAATGAAGTCCCCATTGCTGCAGTCAGTCACATAACCCGTGTTCCGAGAACCGGAATCAGACAAACTTTGCGGCACAGCCGCGAATACTAAAGCGGAAGTGGGGGTGGAAATGAGCACGTGAAGCTATTCTGTGGCACCAGTGACATGACTGGTAAAAGTCCAGTCATAGAGTATTAGAGTTATAGAGATGTATGGCACGGAAACAGGCTTTTCAGTCCAACCCGTTCATGCCGACCAGATATCCCAAACCAATCTAGTCCCAACTGCCAGCAACCGGCCCATATCCCTCCAAACCCATCCTATACATATAACCAACCAAATGCATTTGAAATGTTGCAATTGTACCAGCCTCCACCACTTCCTCTGGCAGCTTATTCCATACACGCACCACCCTCTGTATGTAAATGTTACCCCTGAGGTCTCTATTATATCTTTCCCTTCTCAAACTAAATCTATGCCCTCTAGTTCTGGACTCCCCGACCCCAGAGAAAAGACTTTGTATACTTATCCAAGCACGTGAAGTGCTGCGGCTGGGAGTGCTTCTGGTCAAATGCGAGGTGGAAGCGCATATTGGTCTCAATTTATTATATTGTTAAGATTCAGCAGCAGCATGAATCCGCACTGTGGATTGGCTCAGAGGAAGTGTGCTGGAGCCTTAAGAGAGAGGTCGATACATTGAAAGCATTCTAAGAGATTTTCCTCAACAAAGTTGTATTTTGTTACTTTGTCAGTAAGAACTGCTTTTGCTTACATCGTCTCCACCTCATTCTCTTTCTCCAGTAAACACTCAAATCCAGCGTACATTGCTTCCATCCCAACACAGAAACGCGTCCTATTCTCTCTCCATGTGGGATAATCTGATTTGACAATGTCATTGCTTGAATGGAGAAATGCAGCAGAGAGTTGTTCGTGCAATGGCGATATATTGGGCTAGTAATTTTTGGTGACTGGAACGTGGCAGCTACTGTTATTTAAATTCGCTGAGTAAAATCTGGAAAATACACGCAATCTCAGGAACAGAGACAATAACTTTATATTGCTAATCTCATTCATTCATGTCCCTTCGAAATGGAAATCTGCCGACCATAACGAGTCCTGTCAACATGTGACTCCAGAGCCACAACAATGTAGTTCACCCATGAATGCTGTCTGACTCAGTTCAAGGTGAATTAAGAATGAACAACAAATGCTCTTCAGACCAATGATAACAACATTCCGTGGGAAAATAAGGAAGAATAAAAATACAGTGACAACGGGGAAAATGGGTACCGTGTCTGTGTGTACTCGAATTCAACTGATTGTCAAACGAAATAGACACAAGGATACCCGCAGCGCCAAGATGTCAGGGCCATGGGGTGACTGCAGGAAGGGATTCAATTATCCGCAGAGGTGTAAACTCACTTGCTCAGTCACAATGCGTACAGGTCATTCACCACTTCCATATGTGAGAAGTGATCCGTAAGGCGACCAACTGACAGAGTCGGCAGCAAGTTTACAAATGACTGCAGGAGATTGAAACAGCTGATATTGCAGCTGTTAATCCCAACCAGCAATGAACCCTGTTTGGATGCATGTTTCCAGTGGAGTTCCATTGTTTTCTGTTGTAGACCAATGATTTAGACTTAGTAGTAGGAGTCAAAATTCAGAAGTTTGCTGATGATGCAACAATTGGTCGTGTAGTTGACTATGATGAAGAATGTCAGAGACTTCAGGGATGCATCAATCAGGTAGAAAGGAAAAATGGCGAATGGAATTGAATCCAGACCAATGAGTGTGAACGAAATTTGGGAGAAGAAACAGTTACAGTGAATACTCTGTGTGGTGTAGACAGACAAAGTGATCTTGGAGTGGACATTCATGATCGCTGAAGATCAATGGGCGGGGAATCAGTTGGACGGACCTGCGTACTGTAGATGCTGGATATCGGAGTCAAGATTAGAGAGGTGCTGAAGAAGCACAGCAGGGCAGGCAGCATCCGAGTTGCAGAAACAAATGACGTTTTGGGCAAAAGGCTTTCATCAGGAATAAGGCTGGGAGTCTCGAGGTTGGAGAGATAAATGGGAGGGGTGGAGCTTGGGAGAATTTAGCTGAGAGTGCAATAGGTGGATGGAGGTGGGGATAAGAGTGTTCGTTCGGAGAAGAGGGTGGAGCGGATAGGTATGAAGGAAGATAGACAGGTGGGGCAGGTCAGTAGTACAGTGCCAGGCTGGAAGGTTGGAGCGAGTGTAAGGTGGGTGGCGGGGTGGCGAATAAGGAAACTGGTGAAATCCACATTGATGCCGTTGGGTTGAAGTGTCATGAGGCAGAAGATGAGACGTTCTTCCTCCAGGCGTTGGGTGGTGAGGAAGTGGCTGTGGAGGAGTCTGAAAACCTGCATGTCCTCTGGAAAGTGGCGGGGAGGAGTTGAAGTGTTCGGTCACGGGGCGTTGGGATTGATTGTTGCTGGTCTCCTGGAGATGGTCTCTGAAGCGCTCTGTGAAGGCGGGGGGGTGGAGTTGAAGTGTTCAGACATGGGGCGTTGGGATTGATTGTTGCCGGCGTCCTGAAGATGCTCTCTGAAGCGCTCTTCTGGTGGCCCCACTGTAGAGGAGACTGCATCGGGAGCAATGGATGCAATAAATGACATGTGTGGAAGTGCAGGTGAAACTTTGATGGATGTGAAAGTTTTCTTTGGGGCATTGGGCAGAGGTGGTGTGTGTGTGAGCGCAGGTTTTGCAATTTCTGTGGTGGCAGAGAAGGTTCCAGGAGGGGACGTTGGGCCATTGGAGGGTGGGGACTTGACTAGGTAGTAGTGGAGAGAACGGTTTTTGCGGAAAGTGGATGGGGTGGGGAGGGATAAATATCCCTGGAGGTCAGTGTTACTGATATTTTTTACAAACCCACTGACACCCACAGATATGTGGATTCCATCTCCTCCCACCCCACCTTCTGCACAAATGCTTTCCTGTGTTCCCAACTCCTCTGCCTCCGCTGCATCTGCTCCCAGAGGACCAGTTCCACCACAGAACATACCAGAAGGCTTCCTTTTTTAAAGATCGGAAATTCCCCTCCCATGTGCTTGAAGATACCCTGCAATGCATCTCATCCATGCCCCGTACCTCCATCCATGAACCCCACATCTCCAAACACAACATGGATGGAACAAGGACAGAGGAAAGTCCTCACCTTCCACTCTACCAACCTCCGCATAAATCACATCATCTGCCGACATTTTCGCCACCTCTAAATTGACCCCACTACCAGGGATACATTTCTCTCCCCAAACCTATCTGATTTCCTCAAACACCTTTCTCTCCGCGACTACCTAGTCAAGTCCACGCCCTCCAATGACCCACCATTCGCTCCAGGCACCTTCCTCTTCCACCACAGGAATTGCAAATCCTGCACCAACATCTCCCCCCTCACCTCTATCCAAGGCTCCAATGGAGACTTCCACATCCATCAAAGGTTCACCTGCACTCCCACACGTGTTATTTGTTGTATCTGCTGCTCCAGATGCGGTCGGCTCTGAATTGGGGAGACGGGATGTCTTCTGACAGAGCACTTCAGAGAACATCTCCAGGACAACTGCAAGAATCAACTCCACTGACCCATGGCCAAACATTTCGACTCCCTCTCCCACTCTCCCGAGGACATGTAGGCCCTGGGCCACCTTAATCACCACTCCCTCACCACCCGACGCCTGGAGGAAGAATGCCTCATCTTCTTTCTCGGGACCGTTCAACCCCATGACATCAATGTTGACTTCATCAGTGTCCTCATTCCCACTCCCTCATCTTACGCCAGTTCTAACCTTCCAGTTTGGCACCGTCCTCCGGACCTGTCCCACCTCTATTTTGTCATTCCCAACATTCCCTCCATCCTCCTCTCTCACACATTGCCTTCACCCCCTCCTCCATTCACCTACTGCACTCTCAGATATCTTCTCCCCAACCCACTCCCTCCCATTTATCACTCCACCCCATAGGCACCCAGTGTCATTCATGATGATGGGTTTTTGCCCGAAACGTTGATATTTCCTCAGATGCTGCCGGACCTGCTGTGCTTCTCCAGCACTGCTTTCATCTTGAGGGGAATCATTTGATTGAGAGGGTTTTTGGATATTTTCTGTTGTTTACCACAGGTTGTGGATGATAGTAGAACCTTAGCAACCACCTGTTTAGGGAATAGCTAAAAGACTGAACACATGTCTGGTCTCTGCATTAATCAATATTTATTAAATGTTAAGATAAAAGATGGAGGACTGAAATATGCAACTTTGCCAATCAAGACTGCTTCACCACTCAATGAGTTTATCACGGATTCATTCCCAAGTCAGAGTACTGTGGGCCTTGGAGGGTAACTTGCAAATGGTGCCGTTTCTTTGCATCTTCTAAGCTTGTCCTTGTAGTCAGTATAGCGGTTGAGCTTTGAAGGTTCTGTTAAAAATTCCCGGATGACTTACTCCAGTACATCGTGTAGTTGGTGCACTCTGTTGAAATTGTGCTTAAGCGGTGAAGGAAATAAATATTCTGGTACTGAAGAATGTACAATCAAGTGACTGCATTATTGTGAACGGTGTACAGTACCTTAAATGTTGTTGAAGTTACACCCATTTAGCAAATGGAGAGAGTTATGTTCCACATTTCTGTTGTGCCTTGCAAACGGTGTAGGATTAACTGAGCAATGACTTAAGTTTATAATCAAAAACTGTCTGTCAACGGACATGTTTTTGTTGTCAAAGTGTTTCTATAGCCAGTCTCAATCGTTTTTCCTAAATACTAGCTCCGTGGACGATTACACGGGGTAATTTGGTTAAAGTAAAGCCATTGAATTACAATGGGATATGATTAGGTTCTCATTTGTCAGAGTTATCATTAGTGTATTTCGTCCTTCTGTGGACCAATCTGATTCCAATCGCTATCTGATTTCACGTTCCAATTCCTATCGGTGCTTGAAATTTCAACAGTTGCCTCACAGAAATTTCTCAATTTTGCTTAATAATATATAAGGACGCTGCAGGGGACAGCAGAGATTTGCGAACATGTTGTTAACCCTGGAGAAAATGTAGCTTCATGGAATGACTGGTTAGGCTGGGATTGATCTCCTTGAAACAAAAGAGGCGGAGGGACCTGTATAATCACATAATAACATTTATAAACGTTCAATAATCATAGGAGCTTGACAGGGTAGGTACAGGCATGTGGTTTACCCTCTGATATGAGGAGAACACTAGAGTTAATGAACTCAGAATTAGATATTGCCTATTTCGTTCAGAAATGACGAGTCATTTCTTTGCTCAGGGGCCATTGAATCGGTGGAACACTTTACTGAAACTGTTGTTGAGGCTGAGTTGTGTATTTTCAAACTGTGCCAGACTGATATTTTTCCAGAAAGACGATGAAGCTCTGTCGAGGTAAGGCAGCAGAATGGAGTTGAAGATTATCAGATCAGCCATGAGTTCTTTGAATGGTGGAGCAGTCTCGATGGGCTGAATAGCCGACTTCCAATCCTGTATTATTTGGTCTAACTCAATATTTTATTGATAAGTTTAGAATTGTGAGGGGATGTGATGATGTGACAGTAAAGTTTTATCAAACTGATCAGACAGATCAGGAACTCGGCTCATAAACCGATGAACAAGGAATGTGCTGTGGCCTGGAGACAACAAATGGCACTGGTCATACCACAGACGGATATGTGCAGAAGGTGTGATTGGTAAAGAAAATTCGTGGATCTAGTGTTGTTGGCAACTTGGTGATCAAGCTGGATGCTGGGTCGCGGTATGATCCACACAGCAGTAGTTTGTGAAAGAATGAAAGGTTCGTTTCATAGGAGAGGTTTTCTGCAGTTCCAATTCCAATTGACCGTTTGAAATACTGCTCAGAACCTTGTGTGGAGTATTACATTAAAATTCCCAATCCCACTGGATAAGCTATTGCACCCGATCTCTCCTTATTTGATTCGCTTTCATTCGATATAAGTTCATAGAAAGTCAAGATGGAATGAAAGGAGGAAAGTAATGTTGCACTCCTTTTCATCATCCCAATTTAACTTACAACAGAAACAAATTGGTGTATTTCTACTTTGATATGTTATCGATTTATCACAAATCTCTGGTGCAACGAAGGGCATGGGCAAGACTCTCCATCCAGTGTATGCTAAAGATGCGTGGCACAAAGGGAAACTACAGCTGCGTTTGATAGAAGCAACAGCCAAAGTAGGATACAAATCCACACATGCACAGTGACAGAGCCTTTACCTCTGGGCCGCTTCAGACCATGGCAAAGGGTCTCACATGTGACCATATCAAGATTACATGTGGTGCACCTAGGGGATAAGATATTCCCTGAGCGGAATCGAATCCACACCCTTATGTTTCTGCTTTCAGTGGAATAATAATACAAGCAAAATCCAATCGAAGGACCTCGTCCTTCGAAGGAATACCTGTTATTGATTGATTCCGAGTCGGAACTGTCTCAGAATGAACCAGTAAACATGAAATTCCCGTCACATTCACACGCACTTTTGACGCATAATTTCTTCAGTTTCTCTCTCACGTGAAGACGTATATACGGAGAGAGAAGTGAAGGTGATGTTTTAGCTCGATGATCTTTCTCATATGGCTGAACCTGAACTGGGTAAAATTCCCGGAAATGCAGTTTTGTTTGTTTAATTTTATTAATTTTGCTGCAACTTCACTCTGTTCATTGCAATGATTGGAAGTGAATTAGATTGATATTATTGGAACCTTTAATGTTATATTCAATTTTGCTCCGAATTTATTTCAGCTTAAAGAAAATACTGATGATAAAAAGAGAACGTTAAACTACAAAACAAGATGCCAGTTTTGATGCTCAGTTACTTTGGTAGATTTCAGTGGGTATCAAATTAACCCAACGTCATGGCGATTGTCCTCCCATTTTGAAGGCATGGGATTAAAGAGGAAATCGATCTCCAAGATACGGGTCACTTCCTATTCATTATGGAATATCTTTACTTGACAAGATACAAAATCTGCACAGTTCCATTTATATGATTCATGTGGAATATTAATAGAAATCTTTCAGAACTCTGAGTATTTTTTGCTGAATCTTATTCTTCTGCATACGTTTGAGATATTTCTTTCCATCTAAAGTCGTCCAAATTAGACATTGTTTCCTCGTACATTGCACCCCCCACACTCCACTTTTACACTTTTAGCTGGTCAAAGGCTGTCTCTCTTCTGGTGAAACTCACTGCTTGTGTGTCTCTAAATGTGCCTTTCCAAATATTTGGGAAATGGATTCTCTGAGTGACAGATTTTCTGCATGCATTATTCCTTTGTCCTAAATCGATGGTTTTGAAAGCCTGACGTTCAGAAATGTACGAAATTGAAATAATTAATTTACCAACTATTTACTCTCTCCAAAGCTCAAATACTCTGGAAAACTCCATTCGGTTTTACTTGGTTTAGTTTCAAATTTTCCAAAACACAAAGAAATAAAATTCTATCCCCACTAAACGCTGTCAACATTGTCGTTAATGTCTTAGCAGCCCAGTAAACGCTGTCAGTGTCCTCTTTGATAGAATCACAGATTCCCGACAACGCAGAAAGTACAGTTCAGCCAATAGAGTCTATAGGGACACTCTGAAGAGCATCTCAACAAGACCTAGCTTCCTTCTCTATCCCCGCAGGCCTCTGGCTTGTGATTTCAAATAAATCTGCTGGAATAAAACCTGGCATCGTGTGACTGCTGACCTTATTACCTATGGCTAATTCACTTAACTTTCTGAATTCACTCCCTGGACACATCAGCGCAATCTAGCATGGCCAATCCACCTAACCTACAGACTTAACAGCAGTGCGAACCACTGAGCAAATGTACCATCACATTGAACACTATCTGTATCATTTATAATGGCTTTACACACTGGTAAATCAGCCTTGTGAAAGCAAGCTGCGCACATCAACCCGAATGCAATGCATCCAAACGCGGTTCTGCGCTGTACAACCTCATTAGTGCTGCTGGAAATGTTTCTGCACTCAGGTCTGAATGGGTTTACTTTGTTTTCTTCCTAAGATTCCTGCTTTAAATAAACATATCAGTCTGGAACAACTCTATATAATCTTTATCATTGCAACCCAAACACAATGTGCAGTTTGCTGAAGTTACGTGTTTGCACTTTCACTGACACTCTCTTTCCCCAGGAGCTGCAGTTCTTCCCCAGCTGATTCAGACAGCACTGTCCTTCCTGTGACATATCCAATCGAGAATGGAAGGCCAAGCAAGAGTAACCTTCAGTGGGAATAGAGCCACAGGTTTAAAAACTTTATGATGTCCCCAGCGGAGAATTGAACCCTGTGACAGGCGGGGACACTAACCACGATACTGTGGAGGACAACAACATCGAAGGAGGCCCTTCAGCCTGTTGTGTCTGCATTTGTTCAACATAACTGCGTAACGACCTGAATCAAGTTTTCCATGATTTAGCCCATATTCTTATATGCTTTGGCATCACAAATTCACATCTGAATTTTTTTTTCAGTTTAAAAGAGTTTCCGCCTCTCTGACCCTTTCCGCACATCTACTCAAAACTTTCTGCCTTTTCCCGAAATCTCTTGGCCCCAGTGTTCGATCCCTCCATCAATAACAAACGCTTCTTTCAGTCTATCCTATCCTTGTCCCCTCATTATTTTGTACATCTCAGTCATGTCTTCTCCAATCTCCTCTGCTCGGTGACAAACAAAACCAGTCTGTCCAATCTCTCCTCATAACTGAAATCTTCAGCCCAGACAATATCCCATTGAATCTGTCCTGCAACGTTCCCAGTGCGATCACATCATTGCTATTCTGTGAATTGCAGAACTGCACACAGTAATCTGGCTAGAGCCGAATTAACATTTTTTTCTCTATTATGTTACAGCATGAGGGCGTCGCTGGCTCGGCAGTATTGATTGCGATCCCTAAATGCACAGCAGGCAGTTGGGACTCAACCGTATTGCAGTGAGTCTGGAGTCACATCGAGGCCCGACCAGGTAAGAATGGCAGGTTCCTTCCTCAAAGGACGTCAGTGAACCTGATGGTTTTGTTTTTTCAACAATTGACCATAGATTTATAGGTGTTATTAGATTCATAATTCCAGATATTTATTGAATCTCAATTTTAACACCTGGCATGGTTGGAGTCAAACCCAGGTCCCTGGTTCATTTGCTTGGTGTCTAAGTTAACAGTCCAGTGGTAATAGAGCTCAGCCATTGCAGAATCTTTTTCAATGAAGTTGCTATTCCTCGATATTGTCCTGTATCATTTTCCTGAGCTTGACCCCCAATAATCGCAAGTCCATATCAGTAAAAGCTGCTACCTGAGGATTGGCCTCACAACAGTGGTAAGCAAATGGATCAACTGGTCTGCAGGTCCCGATGGTGGGGTTGGGGCATTTTCACCCAGCAACAGTGACCGCAGCAGCACAGACTGAACAGTATCAATGTGCGTGTCGGTGTTAGATTTTGCAGTGCCTTAATGAAATAGGAAATGACTCCACAACCACATGATTTAAGAGCAGCGCTCCCAAAACTAGTGCTCAGTTAAACCTGGTAGACTCTAACCTGGTGTTGTGTGATTTTTAACTTTGTACACCATAGTCCAACACCGGCAACTCTAAATTAATGAAATGAGGGTGGGGGACGGAAAGTTCAGTTAGTGATCGAAGGAGGAAGAGAAATCTCTGAGAACGGGTGGATTTGAATTCTGACATATGACATATGAAACACAGAGATGTGAGCGAGCAGAATTTGAAGGCAAAAGATCATCACCTAGGAGAAAATTACCATGTTAAAACAACTGATTCCTTTGTGTTTCACAAAAACTGGGGCAGATAGAGCGATTACTGCCGTGACTCGGATTCGAACCGAGGTTGCTGCGGCCACAACGATAAATGTTCATGTAACAGCGCTGCCAGACACTGTACATTTTCACAGTTAAAAGAGGAGCTCATTCAGCATCCCAGGCTGGTTGCACACTGATATATGGAAACCATTCCGCCCGTGGAAACTACTGAACAAGAAGAGGGACAGTCCATTCAATCATCCTGTCTATTCCACAGGAAGACAAGGGTCTGGTCAGCACATCGAGCTTTTAAACAGGAACAGGCAGAGCCCAGTCAGACCCTTAACCCTGTTCCATGAGACCTGGAGGAGGCTATTCCGCCCCACGAGACAGTTATACAGGAACAGGAGGGTGTCATTGATAGTCCAACATGACAAACCAATGAAATTGAGACTGGACTGATATAAGGCTCTATGGTGCTAATCATGGCCCCATTGTTTGTCGAAGGTGTGCTATTTTAACACGATTTGCTGGCAGTGAGGAGCGAAGACAAATGTTTTGTGTCAAGTCTCAAGGAGGCATCTTCCAACTCCGAGAAGACATACCCATGTTCTCCATGAAGGTCAGAAGTTGTTGGGAAGAGTTAACTCTTTTATAATAAAGGTACTGTGGCTGCTGTCGGGATTATGAATAACATGACGTTCATTGCAAGATCACACACCAATTGAACTGTATTAATTTTGGGAAAATTTATTCAAAAGCCTGAACCCCCCTATCTCTTTGTCTCTCTGTCTCTCTCTCTTTCTCTGTCTCAATCGAAACAGGGAGTGGGTGCAGTGGTTGGAACGTTCTCAGAGGCTCTTAAACTATCGAGAATCATGTCAACTGGATGAAAATAACATCGAAGTTACCTCCGTATCAGATGCCTGTTTAGATCATGAGTGATTGTCCATCCCCCTTCAGGTTCAATGTAATCACCTCTTATTCTCTCACTGCTCATGGCGCCATCATCCAGGGATTAGTCTCGTGAAAGTAGAGAGAAATTCCATCCACAGTACGCCAAATACTGCCTCAACAACACTCCCAGGGATAATCGCAATAATCCTTTTCTCTCACTTAGATATCGCCATTACTTTCCTGTGCCACAAAAAGCCATTCTTTCTCTATGCACTACGTCTGATATGGAATCTACAAGTCCCTGTACGTCAGCATCAATAAAGCCAGAACCAGAGATGCGTATGGAGATGTGCATCACTCTCGGTGAGAACTACAATGAGATGGAATACACCTAAATTAGGGGATAATCACGAACCTGAACAGAAATGAGATGTAGGAAGACGGGAAACAGGCAGAGGGAGCTATCTTTACTTTTGTTCTTCTCTCACGGGATGTGTGCAGCCCTGGTCAGGGCAGCATGTTATGCCGATCTTGAACTGAGTGGCTGGTTCAGTTGTTCCACAGAACAGTAAAGAGTAAAACATATTGCTGGGGGTTTGTAGTGTTACAACACAGGATACATTCTCCTGCTTGATTAAAATAAGCAACAGAGAAAAGATTTATCCCATGCAGTAATCTGTGATAATTCTGGAGTCCAAATTCTGGAGTAAATCTTACCAACTATATTTCTTAAAGTATAACAGAATAATAAAAGAACGACTATTTACAACTCCTTCCTCTAACCTGTCTTTGACCTTCCCTCTCCACAATACTAGTCCGATAAGACTGCAAATTAAGATTTGCAAAACAAAATTTATAATCTCAAAACCAGGAAGCTTTCGGTTGTTCTCCATTTTCCTGTGTTCGTTTCTTCTATTGGATTCTGCTTCACCAGTTACTAATCAATAAAAGTACCTTTAAGAGAGCTATTTTTCAGGCAGTCTTTGCATGCTGGTAGCTTGGCAATTCTCCTCTCAACTGTTCAAGTTTCCACTGTCTTTTACGACAAAACCATTGGATTGTGTCATTGGCCTTTAAGATTGTCAATATACTAAATTCAAACTTGATTGGAGATGGGTATTTTGGGGTATAATTTAAATTGTTTTACTGAATTTGCTTTTGTCTCCAGACAATGAGCTAATTGAGTTGTTCAACCAAAGGTTACATTATATCTCTTTTTCCAAACACTTGGTGTTGTCAGGCAGTAATTGCTGGCTTTTAATTCTCTTAAAGGTACAGTACACGCACATGTTCATCACAGAAGTCACACGGAAACCTGACGAGGGAAGCATGACACATTGACTTCCCTAAAGGTCTTGAGGCAAGCAGATTGTTTTTTTATAACAAATGATAATGGTTGCTTTTAAACTCCCCAATTTCCTTCATGAGGTATCAACAGACCATTATTCTCTGGCTCTAGATTATGAGTCAATGGCTTGTCCACCATAGACTGCCTTCCCTTATGTGCAGAGAACAAGTTAAACATTCTCAATAACAATTATTCAGTGACGGACATGTGGTTAGAAAGAACTTGAAACTGTTGCATCCGGATTGATCAAAGGCACAAATAGTTTATTCAGATATCGCACTGAGACTGAAGACGAGACTGGGATATCATGATGGTGATATTGGACAGGATTGGTGAGTGCGGATGACATGGAGATGTACATCTGTGAAGGACAAAATGGATTATGGAGTTTGAGAAGAGTCTGGATCCTTCTCGCATATCAGTGAGTAATTTCTAAATCGTAGTTTGATAGTTATAATATAGAAGGAAAGGAATTTTTGTTTGGAACTGAAAATATTGACTTGCACTTTCAA
>NC_057717.1:24351018-24358759 GCF_004010195.1 Chiloscyllium plagiosum | reverse complement strand
AGGCATGAATAAATTTATTTTAAAAATCCCAATTTCCCATTCATGTTTGGATCAATTGTCCATTAAATGTTGCAAACGTACCCTCATCCATCACTTCCTCAGCAAGTTAATTGCACACGTCAAACACCTTCCTTACAAAATGCCTCACATGACCGTTTTAAAAAAAAACTCTCTCTTTTCATCTTAAACAGATGCCCTCTCGCCTTGAAATCCCCATCCTAGGAAAAGGCAGCTATCGTTAACTTTAACTTGCCTCTCAATAATTCATAAAATTCTGTCAGGTCACTGTTCAAACCCCGAACCTGGAGTGAAATCTGTCTCAACTAGGAGAAAGTGAGAACTGCAGATGAGAGATCAGAGTCCAGAGTGTTGTGTTGGGAAAGCACAGCAAGTCAGACAGCATTTGAGGAGCAGGAGAATCGACGTTACGGCAAGAGCCTGATTAACGACACTTGTGCGAAAAAAATATTCTCCTGTTCCTCGAATGCTGTCTTACCTGTTGTGGTTTTCCAGCACCCCGATCTCGAATCTGAAAATAGTCTGGCAACATGCGTGTATACCTTTTCTGAACATACTCAAGCTGAATAATATCATTCCAACAGATGGGCGGCCAGAACTGGACATAATATTCCAGAAGAGGCCTCATCAATGATCTGCAAAGCTTCAACATAACGTCCCAACTACTATACACAAAGGACTGAGCAATGAAGGGAAGTATGGTAAATGCCTTTGCAACATCTTGTCTGTAGGTGATGCAAACTACAAGGAATTATGCACCTGCACCCCTAGCTTCCGTGTTCTCCAACATTACGCAAAGCGCGACTCTTGTTGTTGTACCAAAATGCAATACCTTCCATTTATCCAGATTGAACTCCATGTTACATTTTTCAGGCCAACGCCTCATTCGATTAAGATCCTTTTGAAATTAGATAATCTTCCTCACTGTCTACAATTCTGGCGTCGCCTGCAAACCTCCGAATCATGCCTGCAGTTCGTTCCACTGTTTTCTCAAATAGATCAATGATTCATATTTACTTGTAGTGGCCGTGATTTAGCAATGTGCAAATCATACAACAGTTAGTCATGCAATTAACCATGAGGAAGAAAGCCGCAGACTGCAGGGAGATATCAAACAATTGGAAATGAAAATGGTGAGAGCAATTCAATCCAGGAAAGTTGTTGACAGTGAACCAAGTTCAAACTTCAAACCAGCCGCCCACGCTCCAGTTGTGGCACTCAGCTGCCTCAGCAAGATGCACTGTCGATTGCTATAAACGGGAAAAAAATTCCCTTCTGCCCTGTCTTTGACCAGGAGCACTCCCAACCTCGGAATTGCTTGCACCTCTAAACCGTCATAGAAATACCGTGCATTCACTGGCTGTGTCACTGGAGCCCTCAAGTATCTGTGCGACCTCATTCCCATCCCGACTTCCAGTTGGATCTTCGTGACTGCGTCACTCAGTTGCTCTGATTCTGGGCCTGGGAATTGGGACTCTGCGGCAGCAGTGGTTACTGCCTTGTGGGGGGAAACTGGTGAAATAGCCGATGTTAAACTGTATTACTCTTGAAGCATACATTTCAACAACACCTGCACTGTCCCCGGAATTTTTGATGTTTTGGAGAAATCTATTTATCTCAGCATTCAGCATATTAATCCCAACTATCTATTTGTTCCATAGCGTCAATCATAGAGTCATATCACCACAGCCACTTGGGGAACCGATATTAAACGGTCAGCCCATTCTGAGTTTCCACATATCTGCCACTGTTCGCTTAACACTGATGTTGTGCATTTGGTGCGCTGCCTAACATTTCCTATGATACTGTACTTGTTGCACACAGTCGGTGTGTTCGTCTGTGGAATGCCGTGACCGTATAGTGCTCTGCGTTGTGGCCGCAGCAATCTCGGTTCGAATCCGAGTCACGGGAGTGATTCCTCTATCTGCCCCAGTTTTTTGTGAAACACAAAGGAATCAGTTGTTTTCACATGGTAATTTTCTCCAAGGTGATGATCTTCTGCCTTCAAATTCTGCTCAATCACATCTCTGTGTTTCATATGTCAGAATTCAAATCCACCCGCTCTCAGAGATTTATCTCCCTCCTTCGATCACGAACTGAACTTTCTGTCCCACACCCTCATTTCATTAATTTAGGGATGCCGGTGTTGGACTATGGTGTACAAAGTTAAAAATCACACAACACCAGGTTAGAGTCTACCAGGTTTAACTGAGCACTCGTTTTGGGAGCGCTGCTCTTTCATCATGTGGTTGTGGAGTCATTTCCTATTTAAGTACGGCACTGCAGAATTTATCACTGACTCTCACATTGATACCGTTCAGTCTGTGCTGCTGCGGTCACTGTTGCTGGGTGAACGTGCCCCAACCACTCCATCGGGACCTGCAGACCAGTTGATCCATTTGCTTACCGCTGTTGTGAGACCAATCCTCAGGTAGCAGCTTTTACTGATATGGACTAGCGATTATTGGGGATCAAGCTCAGGAAAATGACACAGGACAATATCGAGGAAAAGCGACTTCATTGAGAAAAATTAGTTTCACGAGTTTTCTGCAATGGCCAAGCGCGATTACCACTGGACTGTTAATTCTGACACCAAGCAAATGAACCAAGGACCCGGGTTTGACTCCAAGCATGCCAGGTGTTAGAATTGAGATTCAATAAATATCTGGAATTTCGAATCTAATAACACCTATAAATCCATGGTCAATTGTTGAAAAAATAAAACCATCGGGTTCACTGACGTCCTTTGAGGAAGGAACCTGCCATTCTTACCTGGTCGGCCCTCAATGTGACTCCAGACTCACTGCAATACGATTGAGTCTCAACTGCCCGCTGTGCAATTAGGGATCGCAATCAATACTGCCGAGCCAGCGACGCCCTCATACTGTAACAGAATAGGGAAAAAATGTTAATTCGGCTCTAGCATGATTACTGTGTGCAGTTCTGCAATTCACAGTATAGCAATGATGTGATCGCACTGGGAACTTTGCAGGACAGATTCAATGGGATATTGTCTGGGCTGAAGATTTCAGTTATGAGGAGAGATTGGACAGACTGTGGTTGTTTGTCGCCGAGCAGAGGAGATTGGAGAAGACATGACTGAGATGTACAAAATAATGATGGATATGGATAGAATAGACTGAATGAAGCGTTTGCTATTGATGGAGGGATCGAACACTGGGGTCAAGAGATTTCGGGAAAAGGCAGAAAGTTTTGAGTAGATGTGCGTAAAGGGTCAGAGAGGCGGAAACTCTTTTAAACTGAAAAAAAAAAATCAGATGTGAGTTTGTGATGCCGAAACATATAAGACTATGGGCTAAATCATGGAAACAATGATTCAGGTCGTTAAGCAGTTATGTTGGACAAGTGCACCACAACAGACTGAAGGGCCTCCTTCAATTTTGTTGTCCTCCACAGTGCCGTGGTTAGTGTCCCCGCCTGTCACAGGGCTCAATTCTCCGCTGGGGGCATCGTAAAGGTTTTAAACCTGTCGCTCTGTTACCCAGTGAAGGTTATTCATGCTTGACCTTCCATTATCGATTGAATATGTCACAGGAAGGATAGTGTTGTCTTAATCAGCTGGGGGAGGACTGCAGCTCCTGGGGAGAGAGAGTGTCAGTGAAAGTGCAAACACGTAACTTCTGCAAACTGCACATTGTGTTTGTGTTGCAATGAAAACCATTATATAGAGTTGTTCCTGACTGATATGTTTATTTAAAGCAGGAATCTGAGGAACAAAACAGAGTAAATCCATTCAGACCTGAGTGCAGAAACATTTCCAGCAGCACTAATGAGATTGTACAGCGCAGAACCGCGTTTGGATGCATTGAATTCGGGTTGATGAGCGCAGCTTGCTTAAAATCGGCTGAGTTAGCAGTGTGTAAAACCATTATACATGATACAGATAGTGCTCAATGTGATGGTACATTTGCTCAGTGGTTCGCACTGCTGTTAAGTCTGTACGTTAGGTGGATTGGCCATGCTAGATTGCGCTGATGTGTCCAGGGAGTGAATTCAGTAAGTTAAGTGAATTAGCCATGGGTAACGCAGTGATAAGGTCAGCAGTAACACGATGCCAGGTTTTATTCCAGCAGGTTTATTTGAAATCACAAGCTAGAGGCCTGCGGGGATAAAGAAGGAAGCTAGGTCTTGCTGAGGTGATGTTCAGAGTGTCCGTACAGACTCGATTGGCTGAACTGTACTTTCTGCCTGGTAGGGAATCTGTGATTCTGTCAGAGAGGACACTGCCAGCGTTTACTGGGCTGCTAAGACATTAGAGACGATGCTGATGGCGTTTAGTGGGGATAGAATTTTATTTATTTGTGTTTTGGAAAATTTGAAACTAAACCAAGGAAAACCGAATAGAAGTTTTCCAGAGTATTTGAGGTTTGGAGAGAGTAAATAGATGGTAAATTCACTCTTTCAATTTCGTAAATTTCTGAACGTCAGGCGTTCAAAACCATCGATGTCGGACAAAGAAAATATGGGGCAGAATTTCTGTCACTCAGAGAATCCGTTTCCAAAATATTTGGAAAAGCACGTTTAGAGACACACAAGCAGTGAGTTTCAGCATGAGAGAGACAGCCTGTGGCCAGGTAAAAGCGTAAAAGTGGGGTGTGGGGGTTGGAAGGTGCAAGGAAACAATGTCTAATTTGGACGACTTTAGATGTAAAGAAATATCTCAAACGTATGCAGAAGAATAAGATTCAGCAAAAAATACTCAGAGTTTTGAAAGATTTCTCCTAATATTCCACATGAAACATTATAAATTGAACTGAGCAGATTTTGTATATTGTCAAGGAAAGATATTCCATAATGAACAGGAAGTGACCCGTCTCTTGGAGATCGATTTTCTGCTTTAATCACATGCCTTAAAGATGGGAGGACAATCGCCATGATGTTGGGTTCATTTGATACCAACCGAAATCTGCCAAAGTAACTGACATCAAAACTGGCATCTTGATTTTTAGTTTAACCTTCTGTTTTTCTCATCAGTATTTTCTTTAAACTGAAATAAATTCGGAGCAAAATTGAATACAATATTAAACGTTCCAATGACATAAATCCAATTCAATTCCGATCATTGCAATGAACAGAGTGAAGTTACAGCAAAATTAATAAAATGAAACAAACAAAACTGCATTTCCGGGAATTTTACCCAGTTCAGGTTCAGCCATATGAGAAAGACCATCGAGCTAAAATATCACCTTCACTTCTCTCTCCATATATACCTCTTCCCGTGAGAGAGAAACTGTCTGAAGAAATTATACGTCAAATGTGCGTGTGAATGTGACGGGAATTTCATGTTTGCTGGTTCATTCTGAGACAGTTCCGACGCGGACTAAATCAAGAACAAGGAATTCCTTCCAAGGGCGAGGTCAATTCCTTGGATTTTGCTGGTATTATTATTCCACTGAAAGCAGAAACATAATGGTGTGGATTCGATTCCGCTCAGGAAATTTCTTATCTCTAGGTGCACCATGTGTAATCTTGATGTGGTCACATGTGACACCCATTGCCATGGGCTGAAGTGGACCAGAGATTCAGGCGGCGGGCTGCTCTGTCACTGTGCATATGTGGATTTGAATCCAACTCTGGCTGTTACTTCTATCAAAAGTAGCTGTGGTTTCCCTTTGTGCCTCGCATCTTTAGTATACACTGGATGGAGATTCTTGCCCATGCACTTCATTGCACCGGAAATTGATGATAAATCGATGACTCATCAAAATCGAAATAAAGCAATTTATTTATGTTGTAAGTTAAACTGGGATAATGAAAAGGAGTGCAACGTTTCTTTCCTCCTTTCATTTCACCTTGACTTTATATGAATTTACATCGAATGAAAGTGAAACAAATATGGAGAGATCGGGTGCAATAGTTTATTCAGTGGGATTTTGAATTTTAATGTAACACTCCACAATATTTCAAACAGTCAATTGGAATTGGAACTGCAGAAAACGTGTCCAATGAAACGAATCTTTCATTCTTTCACAAACTACTGCTGTGTGAATCATACCGCGATTATCATCCAGCATGATCACCAAGTTGCCAACAACATTAGATCCACGAATTTTCTTTACCAATCACACCTTCTGCACATATCCGTCTGTGGTATGACCAGTGCCATTTGTTGTATCCAGGCCACAGTACATTTCTTGTTCATCAGTTTATGAGCCGAATTCCTGATCTGTCTGATCAGTTTGATAAAACTTTCCCGTCACATCATCCCATCCCTTCAGAATTCTACACTTATCAATAAAATATTGAGATAGACCAAATGATATAGAATTGGAAGTCGGCCATTTAGCCCATCGAGACTGCTCCACCATTCAAAGATCTCATGGCTGATCTAATAATCTTCAACTCCATTCTCCTGATTCGGAGAACCTGGTGTTGTGTGATTTTTAACTTTGTCCATTCTCCTGCCTTACCTCGACAGAGATTCATCGTCTTTCTGGTTAAATATCTGTCTGGCACAGTTTGAAAATACGCAACTCAGCCTCAACAACAGTTTTGGTAAAGTGTTCCACCGATTCCCTGGCCCCTGAGCAAAGAAATTACTCCTCATTTCTGAATTAAATAGGCAATATCTAATTCTGAGTTCATGTACTCTGGTGCTCTCCTCATACCAGGAGGTAAACCATATGCCTGTACCTACCCTGTCAAGATCCTATGAATATTGAACGTTTATAAATATTATTATCTAATTATACAGGTCCCCTCCGCCTCTTTTGTTTCAAGTAGATTAATCCCAGCCTAACCATTCATTCCACGAATGTCCATTTTCTCCAGAGTTAACAACATGTTCGCAAATCTCTCCTGTCCTCTGCAGCGTCCTTATATGTTATTAAGCCAAGTGGAGAAATTTTAGTGAGGCAACTGTTGAAATTTCAAGCACAGACGGGAATTGGAACTTGAAATCAGATAGCGATTGGAATCAGATTTGTCTACACAAGGACGAAATACACTAATGATAACTCTGACAAATGAGAACCTAATCATATTCCATTGTAATTCAATGGTTTTACTTTAACCAAATTACCCCGTGTAATCGTCCACGGAGCTAGTATTTAGGAAAAACGTTGAGACTGGCTATAGAATCACTTTGACAACAAAAACATGTCCGTTCGGAGCTAGTTTTAGGAAAAACGTTGAGACTGGCTATAGAATCACTTTGACAACAAAAACATGTCCGTTGGTAGACAGTTTTTGATTATAAACTTAAGTCATTGCTCCGTGAATCCTACACCGTTTGCAAGGCACAAATGAGATGTGGAACATAACTCTCTCCATTTGCTCGATGGATGTAACTTCAACAACATTTAAGGTATTGGACACCGTTCACAACAATGCAGTTACTTGATTGTACATTCGTCAGTACCAGAATATTTATTTCCTTCACCGCTAAGGCACAATTGCAACAGAGTGCACAAACTAAACGATGCACTGGAGCAAGTAATCCGGGAATTTTTAACAGAACTTTCAAAGCTCAACAGCTATACTGACAACAAGGACAAGCTTAGAAGATGCAACGAAACGGCACCATTTGCAAGTTATCCTCCAAGGCCCATAGTACCCTGACTTGTGAATGAATCATTGTCAACTCATTGAGTGGTGAAGCAGTCTTGATTGGCAAAGTTGCATACTTCAGCCCTCCATCTTTTATCTTAACATTTAATAAATGTTGATTAATGCAGAGACCAGACTTGTGCTCAGTCTTTTA
>NC_057717.1:24292648-24348212 GCF_004010195.1 Chiloscyllium plagiosum | reverse complement strand
GTCCATTGATCTTCAGCGATCATGAATGTCCACTCCAAGATCACTTTGTCTGTCTACACCACACAGAGTATTCACTGTTATTGTTTCTTCTCCCCAATTTCGTTAACACTCATTGGTCTGGATTCAATTCCATTCGCCATTTTTCCTTTCGACCTGATTGATACATCCTTGAAGTCTCTGACATTCTTAATCATAGTCAACGACACGACCAATTGTTGCATCATCAGCAAACTTCTGAATTTTGGCTCCTACTACTAAGTCTAAGTCATTGATCTACATCAGAAAACAATGGAACTCCACTGGAAACATGCATCCAAACAAGGTTCATTGCTGGTTGGGATTAACAGCTGCAATATCAGCTGTTTCAATCTCCTGCAGTCATTTGTAAACTTGCTGTTGACTCTGTCAGTTGGTCGCCTTAGGGATCACTTCTCAACATGGAAGTGGTGAATGACCTGTGCGCATTGTGACTGAGCAAGTGAGTTTACACCTCTGCGGATAATTGAATCCCTTCCTGCAGTCACCCTATGGCCCTGACTTCTTGGCGCTGCGTGTATCCTTGTGTCTATTTCGTTTGACAATCAGTTGAATTCGAGTCCACACAGACACGGTACCCATTTTCCCCACTGTCCCTGTATTTTTATTCTTCCTTATTTTCCCACGGAATGTTGTTATCATTGGTCTGAAGAGCATTTGTTGTTCATTCTTAATTCACCTTGAACTGAGTCAGACAGCATTCATGAGTGAACTACATTGTTGTGGCTCTGGAGTCACATGTTGACAGGACTCGTTATGGTCGGCAGATGTCCCTTTCGAAGGGATATGAATGAATGAGTTTAGCAATATAAAGTTATTGTCTCTGTTCCTGAGATTGCGTGTATTTTCCAGATTTTACTCAGCGAATTTAAATAACAGAAGCTGCCACGTTCCAGTCACAAAAGATTACTAGCCCAATATATTGCCGCTGCACTAACAACTCCCTGCTGCATTTCTCCATTCAAGCAATGACATTGTCAAATCAGATTATCCCAAATGGAGAGAGAGTAGGACGCGTTTCTGTGTTGGAATGGAAGCAATGTACGCTGGATTTGAGTGTTTACTGGAGCAAGAGAATGATGTGGAGACGATGTAAGCAAAAGCAGTTCTTACTGACAAAATAACAAAATACCGCTTTGTTGAGGAAAATCTTTTAGAATGCTTTCAATACATCGACCTCTCTCTTAAGGCTCCAGCACACTTCTTCCGAACCAATCCTCAGTGCGGGTTCAGGCTGCTGCTGAATCTTAACAATATAATAAATTGAGACCAATATGCGCTTCCACCTCGCATTTGACCAGAAGCACTCCCAGCCGCAGCACTTCACGTGTTTGGATAAGTATGCAAAGTCTTTTCCTTGGGGTCGGGGAGTCCAGAACGAGAGGGCATAGATTTAGTTTGAGAAGGGAAAGATATAATAGCGACCTCAGGGGTAACTTTTACATACAGATGGTGGTGCCTGTATGGAATAAGCTGCCAAGGGAAGTGGTGGAGGCTGGTACAATTGCAACATTTCAAATGCATTTGGTTGGTTATATGTATAGGATGGGTTTGGAGGGATATGAGCCATTTGCTTGCAGGTGGGACTAGATTGGTTTGGGATTTCTGGTCGGCATGAACGGATTGGACTGAAAAGTCTGTTTCCTTGCCATACATCTCTTTAACACTATTACTCTATGACCGGTTTTTACCAATCATGTCACTGGTACCACAGAATAGCTTCACGTGCTCATTTCCACCCCCACTTCCGCTTTAGTTTTCGCGGCTGTGCCGCAAAGTTTGTCTAATTCCGGTTCTCGGATCTCGGGTTATGTGACTGACTGGAGCAATGGTTACTTCCTTGTGTTGGGAAGTTGGTGAAGCAACCGTGTTAAAACTCATTGTTATTGAAACATACAATGCACCAATATCCCGCACTATCCCCTGAACCTTTTTGTTTCTAGAAATCTATCAAACTCAGTCTTCAACGTGCAGTCCTCGATGGAACCACCACAGCGTCTAGGGATATCGGATTTAAAGATTCAGCGAATTGTGAATTCCCACATGTCTGTTATTGCACGCCTAATATTCCTGTTGTGCATCTGCTACTCTTCCTAACATTATCTCTGTCACTGTAATAATTGCTGTTTTTAAACACTTGTCTCTGCATGACTCAGTGATGGTATTTTAGCGTTAAAATATTCTGCATTGTGGCCGCAGTAAGTCGCTCGAATCCGAGTCACTGCATTTTACTCCTTGTGACTCATGCTGAAGAAACACAGAAAGGAATTAGTTGATTTTATATGAAGGCATTCTCTGAGAATATGAGGTTTTTTTCATTAAACCACTCTCTCACACACATCTCTGCGAGTCATATATCAGGACTCAGACTCACCCATTCTCGGAGAATTCTCTGCCTCTCAGAATCACTTACCTCCTATAAGTTCCCCCTCCCATTTCCCTTACAATCACTTTCACATTGATCCCGTTCAGTCTGTGTTGCTGCACCCACTGTTGCTGGGTCACAACGCCCAAGTCTCACCATCGGGACCTTCAAACCAGTTGATCCATTTCGACACCGCGGTTAAGAGATCACTCATGATGTAGCAGCTTTTACTGACGTGGACCAGCGATTATTGAATCATCAGCCTCTAGCGAGATTATTGTTTGCAGTTATACGGTTCATATTGTAGGATGTGACCGCACTGGAAACGATGCAGGGGAGATTTGCTAGGATATTGTCTGGGCTGAAGAAGTGAGATTGGACAAACTGAAGTTGTTTTTCTTAAAGCAGAGTAGATTGAGGTGGGCTTGTTTAAGATGTACAAAATACTAAGGGATATGGATAGCATAGACTGAAATACATGTTTTACTTTGATGGAGATTTCGATCATGGGGCGCCATCGATTTAAGGTCAGAGGCAGAAAGATTACAGTGAATGTGTGGAAAATCGTTTTCAAACACAGTGTATGCAAGGCTCGGAGACGCAGAAATACACATAACTTTCCGAAGTGTTGAGATGTGAATTTGTGATGCCAAGACATGCCAGGCTACAAGTCAAGTGATTTGAAAAGGAGTTAGGATAGTTAAGCGATTGCTATTGAGCAATAAAGTTGCTCCATTCCAAGTGCAGGTTATTAATACCAGTCCTTCCATTCTCGAAGGGATATGTCACAGGAAGAACCGGGCTGTCTGAATCTGCGTGGGGGAATACTACTGCTACTGGGTAGACAGATTGGTGGTGACAGTGCAAACACGTGTCTTCTGTAAGCTGTACCTAATGTTGGTGTTGGAATGAAAATCATTAGGTAGTTTTGCTTCGTGGAGAGGTGTTTACTTATAGCAGGAAGCGCAGGAAGATATACAATCTACTGCCCATTCCCCACGAGCTCATAACACTGAATACCGGTACGATGGAGGACAATTTCTCTCTGGACACCATGCTCCAATCCTCTTTGACCTCCAGCACTTCCCCATATGGCACCATTCCACGACATCACTATTTGAACGTATGGTAAAGCTAAGAGTCATCAAAACACTTCAGGAGTATTTACCCGAACACTTGAGGAGCTAGAGCATGCATGGATAAGGACCAGACACTGGAAAGTAGGGCGAGGATAAACAGATGTTTGAAGAAAGAGTTGAACACCGTAACGTTGGGTGCAATAAAATGGAGGCTAGCACAGCGCTGTGGCACAATGAAAGACGTGTTGGACTTTTACTGCATTATTAAGGTTGCGTTTCAAAGTTTGTGCGTTTGAGTTACACCAGAATCGGAATTTATTTCAGATTTCAGCTGATTCATCATTAGTTACTGGCGTCTGGAGTTCTCGTATCTGCTACTGACCAGAGAAGATTCCTCACTTTCTGGGTCGTGAGTTTTGTGGGCATCATATCACTTGAAACAAAATCAGCCCAGAATCGGCTTCTCACTCACAAAACCTACTGCAGAAGCCCACTGACACTAAACAAATTTGCCTCCCACAGTTGCACAACGTTTTTCGATTTATTCAGTGTCTTTTTCCCTTTGGGCGACAGGTTGATGTGGATGCTGGGAAAAGACATTGATGTGTTCGGTCAGCCATGGTGACATTAAATGGCGGGGTAGCGCTGAAGGGCGAAATGGTCCCCTTCTATTCCTCTCTGTCTGTGCTGTTTCTGACAGAGTGTTTTAAAAATAACATGATGAGGACCCTGTGAATCTACACCACGGAATACCAAGGACCTCCCCTTTAACCCACTGCTCTCACAGCTCCTGTTGCAGATTTAGGTCAGACAGTGGAGGATTCTCCCAGACGCTCTGTCAGACTGCATGCTCCCTCACACAGGTTTCCAACTGGACACATGGAGCAAACGACCGTGTGGATATTGGGGAGGCAGGGAAAAAATTCCCCTTTGCCTGGCTACAGTTCTGGCCACGGTAATAAAATTGAATTTTGGGCATTCGGTATCTCACTCTGGATCCTTATCACTTTACAATTTAAACTGAAATTCAATTTACTCTTGCGTAACATTCTTATATCTTCAGTATTCATGAAAACTGGACAACATGTCCTTGGATGTAGCCCTGGTGAAATTGATGATGAGTGCAGTATGTTTCATGTTGTCTGTAGGAACTTGCAGAAGGAAGTTAATGAAGAGTCGTTGAATCGGATTCTGCGCCAAATTGAAGCCAACCGAATGAGAAGCCCTGTGACAGCGATAATATCACATTGTCTGTAAACAACGCAGCGACCCACAGAAACCCAGTTTTCAATCAAGTCTATTTTGCGCAACATTTTTCTGTTTCCCACTTCCTGAATCTGATGCTCAATAGTCACAGGTCCATATCAGTTCCTCCTCCACTTCCTTAGCTTTAATTTCAGAACCACTGCAAATGTAGAACAGGCGGGTCCCAGAGGTACGAGTGGGGCACTTTGTAGGCTTGCTGCCGGTGACTCCAGTGGAGCAACTGATCAGAGCTTGGTACTTAACAGCATGTAAAAATGGCTCAGTTGTAATTTCAATACTTGTCTAAAACTGCTTTTACTGATGTTAAACACTAGACTGAAGCGTAGTTGAAGAATAATGTCGAATAAAGCAGCATGTATTCTAAAACTCCAACTTCCGATTTGAGGGATTGTTCTATCTTTGGGAAAGGTATCAATTATTAACCGTAAAACTGCACATACTCCCCGGATGATTATCCATCTGTGTAACGAGAAGTTGAGGTGAGATTTTAGCTTGATGACCTTTTTCAAATCTCTGACACTCTTGATTACATTCTTGGAAAGGCTGTTAAACTAGTTTCATATAATCCTGTTTGCTGCAAACTCACACGGCTCATTATACCGTTCGAAAGGAATTAGATTTATATCTTTGAGTAGACTGAATGTTGACAGTGAATCTGGTAAGCCATGACATATAGTTTTGCTGCTGTGCAGAACAGAGAGTTCAAACAGGAATAAGGACGAATCTTGTCACTGGATTTTTCGGGAGGAGATCAGTGAGTATTAAATGGACTCAGTCCCGTTCCTGGTCATTGTGAACAAATGTTCAAGGCAACAGATGGCAAAGATAATGATGCTTGACATCAACAGGTTCATTCCTAACCACTCGAGTCGCCATTGTATTCCAGATCACGTGAGCAGAGGAGATGATGATCCTTATGGCAACCTGAGACAGTGTGACAAATAATCCCACGTTGTTAGTCTCACTCTATACCATGAACCAGTTACCCAGCGGACTGAGCTAACCGGCTTCCATTTAATGCAAAGCTAAAACAAACAGCTCAGCGCATTAACAAACTGTAGTCGTTCACGGAGAACCAGCTGCTACACCTTTCAACATCACCAGCTCTTCTTACATTTAACATGTTCAGTTTCCGGTGTTATGTAATTTCTTTCCGATGAATGCTAAACAATTCGTGAGTGTGAGACTTTTGCCTCCCCATCCAGGCAGCCCAGAATCCCTGTCCCTGTTAAATTCGCTCCTTGTGTGTCTGCATGTGGCCTTTCAAATATGCTGGAATCATCTTCGAAAAAGTTTTCTTTTCTTTCTGCAAAATCATCTCCGATTTCAATAACTCTCAGAATGAAAAGAACCTGATGTAAACTTCTTTGTCGTTCCTTGCTGGATTTGAAGCTCTAACCTTTAGTGAAACTCTTATCTGAACGAGGGAATTTCCCTCCTATTTACCCTTACCAACCTCACATCAGCTGGAAAACCTCCATTAGGACATAACTCAGTCGTTCCTGATTTGTGTCGTGCGATTCTACATCTATTCCACCATCCCATTAAATTACGTCTTTTCTTTTCTCGTGGCTTTATCTCCCATCTAACGATTTTGTATCAAGGGAACTCTGACCATATCCTTCCTATCCATATTCCACCTCCCCCCAACCAACACCCGTGTATTTCATCATGTCTTTATATCCCAGTAAATTTCGTCCTGAGAAATGATGTGGAGTCTAATTCATCTTATGAAAACTTACCACATTACCGGTACAGGAGAGGTATGGGCTATTTCACTTACAGCCGAATTGGTTGGCTGCAGCAACATTGGGTCAAATTGCAGTCACACAGGTGACTGTTGTTCTCAATTTTATTTCTTCTCAACGTCTGCTGAAGTAACACAGCGAGGAATCAATTAATATTGTAAGGCATACATAAGGAGGTGTGTTAAATCAGAGGTTATGTGAATAGGGCAGTTTCGATTAACATAGACCAGAGGTGGTTCAAATCTCGGCACATGAGATTGATAGAGACCGATATGGTGCGAAATCGACTGTCTTGGCAAATGCCAGTATTATGAAGTTTTGGGTGTAATGTACTTTTAATGGTGCTGAAATGTCTGGCTAGCACAAGGAGTCCAGAACAAGGTAACAACATAACATTTGGTCGAAACAACTAAGAGCTTTGTTACATGGATACAAAAAACAAATTCGAATTCGGCCAATCAGTTATGCCCCAATCAAGTTTGAATTTGGTATTTTGACAATGTTAAAACCATTGAAACGATCTGACGTTTTGTGAGACAAATATCAGACATTTTGAACAGTTACCCAGAGCGACAAAGAACAGCAAAGAGAGCAGCTAAAAGACCAACAGATGAAGGATGTTAGGAAAATCTCCAAGAGGTGCCGATCTGGAGAAATAGATTGCATTGAAAAAAATCATCAACACCGACCTGGAGAAATAAATCTACGGAGGAAGATACAAAGAGAAGATTCGACAACTGGCTGGTTTTTAAATTTGAATTTTTTTGTAAATGTTAATGGGGTCGGGGATGGGGAAGGTATTGTAGAGCAGAAGGTTAAATACCGGTTCAGAGAAAGGAGTTGTAAGTAGTTTTAAGTTTATTTTCTCTGTCAAATGTTTAAAAAAACACAATAAAGTTGTTATTTTTAACTAAAAATAGTGGTTTTTGGGCTAGTTCTTTGCCTCTTGAATTTTAACAGAACACAGCACGGGGGGGAATCTTTTCTGTTTTGCTGTTTTACATTAGCAGAGGGGGTTTACCCCGTCACGTAACGCCATTTTCTGTGGTTGTTTTATTATTTCGCTCATTCGTGCATTTTGCCTCATTACCGATTTTCAAGTTGTCCCCTTTACTCAAAAGGTCCGTGCTTTTGCACCATTGTAGGAAAGGTGCAGTGTGTCTCAGCGACAGGGCTCCCTACAATAACATTCGACGCTGTTTCAATTTATCTATCCTGATATTGACCCATGGAAACAGCACCGCACACTCTCCTCGAGTCTAGAAAACAATCCCTTCACAGTTAATGTTACATCCCGCTCTCAAGGGGTTTTTCATTCCATCGCTTTCAATTCCTCACAGGATCCGTTTCAACAGATTTTGTCACTGAGTCTTTTCTTTGTTTGTTTGAGCAGAGGGTCACAGATGGAGCGTGCTGAGCCCATAACCCAGAGGTCAGACCATACTCTGTGAACGTTAATCTGCTGTTTATCATTTCACGAACAGCAGGTAAATGTATCTATGCTCTGCATGCCTGTTTTAAGAAGCAAGATAAACAGTTTCTGGTTCCTGCTTTTGTTATCACACAGACCAAAATTGTAAATGCTGGAAACATGCACTGGTCGAAACTGTTTGCTCTCCCACATCCGTTTTCTTTTCAGGAGTTCTTCAGAGGATGATCTGAATCGCTTTCTTCTATTCCCTGTCACTCTGGGATGATGTGTGCTGTGAAATCTGTTCTCTGAACGGGGGGTAACTTGATATGTCTTATACACATCAGGTGCAGTGTGCCTGAGCGACAGGACTCGCTGCAGTAATATCCCATGCTGATTCAGACAGCAGAGCCCTGGCTGTGACCTCGAGAAGGACACAGGCAGGTTTACGGATGACTGCGAGAGATTCTCTCTTTCCCAGCAGTTCTACACTTTTTATCTGTTTCAGAGGGCGTTATTTGCACAAGGTTCCCAAAGGAATATGAGGTCCTGTGAATGCGCGATCTCCTTTTGTTCCGCTTTCCAGAGTTTCCATAACTCCCACTCCCACTCGCCCCCTCCCGCGCTCCACAAGCCTGTGTTTGATCGGAAGCTGAAGAGCGGACTCACATTGATCTCCCACGACACTGATTGCCAAGAAAAGATGAGTTCGTCCAGCTGCCAATGGTGGGAGCCCACTCGCATGGGAAGTGGCTAGCACTGCCTCCGGGGAATCGGAATTCAGAATGGCAAGGAACTGTTATTAACACTGAGTGCTATCCTCACTCCGAAACACCAGAATTGTTTTGTTGAAACAAGCAAATTCACCTGGTTTATGGATCATGCTTCTGCTGCGGTCTGACTTGTTGGTCTTGGGTGTGATATCGCCTCGGGTGGATGATGTGAGTGTGAGAAGTTACACGTGAGCCCTGGAGTTTTGCATCCAGTTCCATTTTTGACTCAGAAAGTATAATTGTGATGAGATCGAGGTCAGATCAAGTTACCAAAGCTTAAAGACACACAACAGCAGCTTCTTTTAGGCGTCGCTAGGCGGAGAAATGGATTCTCTAACTTCAAATGATGATGATGATGTTAATGTGGACTTTGCCGAGTGCACACCCTGTGCGGAGTAACCTGAAAACCTTAATCTGTTCAAAATTTTGTTTTTTCTCATGCTGTGATCTGCATGCCCTTGATTACTAAGATCTGCATTTACCAATCGCAAACAAAGCTTTTTTCCTGTACTCAGGTTCATGTGACAATCAATCAATCAAATAAAGTCAATCGATCGAACCACACAGACATTTCCTAGTCGCACAGAAACCCAACTCTCTCAAACAAAAACTAACAAACTTAAAAGACCCAGTAAAACCCATGGACAAAACCAACGTCATCTACAAAATTCCATGCAAGGACTACAACAAACACTACGTAGGTCAAACAGGAAGAAAGTTAACCACCAGGATACACAAACACCAGCTGGCCACAAAAGGACACAACCCTCTCTCCCTCGTAGCCCTACACACGAATGAAAAAATATACCATTTCGACTGGGACAGCACATCTATCCTGGGACAGGCTAAACAAAGACATGCCAGAGAGTTTCTCGAGGCCTGGCACTCCAACCACAACGCCATAAACAAATACATAGATCTAGATGCCATCAATAAACCCCTCAGAAAAGGAACAGGAAATGAAATCACCACAAACCCCAGGAACATAATCCAGGACAAACATATAAATAGAAAGCAGGAGACAACAGCTTCGCTTCACTTGGAGGTCGCCACTGATGATGTTACCTCGCCAGGAAATGAAACGTCTGGATACCAGACCTACAGCTCAGCGAGCAAACCTACACGCTATATTTCCTTATTGTTTGATGCCAGCAGAGCGAAGGTGGGCTGCATGGCCTCACTTTGCACTGTGACATGTTTTGGGATTCAGAGTAAAATCACAGTTAAACCAACAGAATGTGAGAAGTTACTCACAGGTTATATTGACACAGCCAGAATACATCTGCGCCACAGAGTATCACATAGTAATAGTGAAGTCCTTTTGAAATCATCCTCTGAGGTTCATGCCACACACCAGAGGAAAAGCTGAAGACTGTGTGAAACCTCTATGGTCAGCGCTAACAGAGCGGCCGGGGGAGCGTATTCTGCTGATAGCCCTAAAATTAGTGGATTTTAAAAATCCTCTGCTCGTTGACCATTCCCGTTTTCAGTGTGTGTACTGCCCCTGCCAGTGTTTCTCTATAACAGAGCTCAATTCCACGTATTGATGTTGTTTCACTTTCTGCTTCCTTTCACTCAATGTATCTGAAATGAATATTTCGTATTGATAAGCCAGGGAAATTTACACAAGTAAGAAAACACACTTGTGATGTTCTAGAAGCTCTTTTCCTGTTCATTGTCGGTCTGGTCTGATCTGATTCGCAAAATAACTTGCCAGAGCTGGGAAGAAACTGTAGAAGCCAGGGAAATTTACACAAGTAAGAAAACACACTTGTGAAGTTCTCGAAGCTCTTTTCCTGTTCATTGTCGGTCTGGTCTGATCTGATTCGCTAAATAACTTGCCAGAGCTGGGAAGAAACTGTAGAATATCAGTTGCAGAGTGCTCTATGTGCATGCCGCCCTGCAGTTATTCCCCACGTTGTTTCACACAACAGTGTCCTCCCCGTGAAATAAAAAGCCGTGACTAACAATAGGTCAACTTTTTGGAGACCGCATTACGATACGGACACAGCTCGCATTATTATGACATGCATCACGAACTATGAATAACCACAGAGATATCCAAGCGACAGAGAGTCGCCATGGACTCGATGGGCTGAACACCTTCTGTCGACGCGTGAGTGACGCCACACGTTGATGCTGCCACTCTTCCTGTCTCTGCGACAGAGTGGATGAGGGTGAAACAATGTCTCATTGTTAACCTATCGTCTGCGTTAGACAGTCTGCAGCCCCGCAGCTCAGGGACATGGGGATGTTTCTCAGTGAGTGAGGATTTCACTGGGATTGTCTTCATCTGTGACAGTTGGGGCTCAGGTGTTCACTGCTGCCCGATTGCAGTAAAGGAACCGATGTCACTGTCACAAAAGCCTTTTTGCAGGAAAACTGTGTGAAGATGGATTCTGAACATCCAAAAGACTGCACAAAGATGCCCTCACATAAATTTACCTGTGGTCAGAGAATCCGCAGTACATTTCTGTCTTTCCCATCAGCTCAACATCTTTATCACTCTCTCAGATAAATGATATTTGGAGGAAGTTCCTATACAAACTTGCTGATTTCCAGTACTTGATGTAACTGGCTGCGCCGATGAGTGTATCTGTGCTTGCCTCTCCTCACAATGCTTGCAGGTGGAGGGAAATAGCTGAGTAGTCTGCCGATGGAGACAACTTAGTCCAAGCAGAAGGAATAATGCTGAAACGTCGATTCTCCTGCTCCTTGGATGCTGCCTGACCTGCTGCGCATTTCCAGTAGCACATTTTCAGTAAGGAATAAACAGCACTGTCCCGTGAACAAGAAGACGGAATGAGAAGGCGATATTCTTGAGACACTTTGGTGCGTAGAAATTCGAGACACAGTGTAATGTAGTTGGACCTGAACGACTCTCAGTTGGTTTGGTGTTGGAAATGTCTCGGGTATGATCTTCGCTTAGTAGCTTATGTTAATACTGGCATGTGAGAATGCCTGACTTCAAGTCGCCATCGAGCCTTGGTTGTTTAATTTCACTTTTGCTCGTTCGTCCTATCAACTATTCGATTAAATGATATAAATCATTAAGTTGCACCCCTTGAAATACCGTTGAGGTTTGGGGTCAGAAGTGTTATTGTAGTGAGCATGGCACAGTACCACATGTGGTGAAAGTGAAACAAGTGTTTCAGGATGCTCACCAACACAAACCCACTCTGAATAAATCCAACATCTGGATGTTTTCAAAGTTCCTGGTGTGAAACCTTCGGAAGTGAGGACGTGAAATGATTGGAATCAGCGCTGAAGAGGTAGATGGGAATGGTGTGGTATATGAGGAATGCCAATAATAAAGGTCATTTATAAAGTTGGGACAGGTCTCCTTGGAGAGCAGAAGGACGAACGCTGGCCTTGTTAAACCTTTCCAAGACATGAGTCGTTTAGACAGTGGAAATAAGGAAGGGAGAATGCTCCCTACGCCTGGAAGGATCGAGAACGATTCGGCAGAGTTTTAAAGTCATTAGTAAAAGAAGAAAAATGTACATGGGGAGAAATGTTTTCACTTAAGGATTGGTTAGGGTCTGTAAACCACTGCCTGATATTGACAAAGACGCAATTTCAATCGAGTTATTTAAAAACTAATTACATGTTTATGTTGAAAGTAAAAGTGTGCAGAGTTACAGGGAGAAGGCAAGAGAATGGTACCAAAAGAAAAACACATTTATCTCTGTGGAGAGCCAGCACAGCCAAAGTGGTTTGTGACACATTTGTGATTCTGAGTGTAATCACAGTTCGACCAACAGAATGTAGGGAGTTAAAAACGGTGATATTGGCAAAGGCTGGACACGTCTACACAACAGAATCTAAGCCAGCACGTACATGTCACAGGGAGGATGGCGCTGGTGTCCTGCGGATCAGACACCACACACTTCACTGTTGTAGCGTGGCCAAGCAGCCTAAGAAGCTGAATTCAAGTTCATGGTTGGTAGGTAGTGTAGGTAAGAATCACACCGTTGCAATTTCTGGGGATCAGCTGCAGCGGGTTGAAGTGCCGTAGTCAAAGCAAAACTGCAAGTCTGCTTCTTGGAGAGTTAACTGCAGTGTGGGAGAGTGCAGACTCTCTCAAATGGGTCAGTGTCCGTGTTCTCATGACGTGTTCGCCTCCCAAACGGTAAATCACAGGCTTAGACAGCTCTACTGCTGCTTTATGTTCCAGGCAAGTTTTGTTTTTACTGGAACCGAATGGAGACTGTTACTGCATTGCTGTTGTGAAACAAAGTCCTGCAGTGACTCTATTTGTAGTTATTTGATGTTCCAGCGAATGGGAAAATAATTCCAATGAATTGCGACGTCATATGTTCTTAAATTTCTCTCATTTCCTTCATTTCTGTCCTGGAGACATCGGAAGGGAAAGGTAATCTAATCGAGACTGTGATTGGTGAAATTCACTTTTTTATGGCCCATTCTTATTATGTTCTTTCTTTCTCTCTTTTCAGGACTCTTCTGGGAAGTGGTGGTGCACTAAGACTCCAATATGTTTGAAAGAGTAGTTTGGGATTGCCTTGCTGTTAGTTGTGAGATTAGTTTATGGCTCATGCCCCCGGACTGTCTCACATCTGGCATTCATGCTTCGCTGTGTCTGAAAATGCATTAGGTATGCCAGCTTTGTTTGTGTTCCGTGTTAAATGCTTTCTGTTTCGCCATTCGCTCAACACATTACGAGTTGATAGGGTTTCAGAGGTAACTTCCTGCAGCAACATCCTCAACTGAGGATCTGGGAATATTTCATTGAGTATGGTCAGTCAGGGCAAAAGTAAGGAAGTTTTTTGGTTCTACAGAGTTTCACAATACTACATTTCCCGTGAGAAGTCGAACAGACTAAACTATTGCGCCACAGCGAGCGATGGCAAGCAAGGAATATTAGGAATTGTTTGGGAACAAGAATTCTTTCGAGGTAATAAAACATGGGAAGGGGGAAGAATAAGACTTCTGAGACGGAAATTGAAATAGGAGTGGCCGAGAATGGATGTTCTGACAGAAAATGTGAAACAGGAGGCGGAGACAATTGGAAAAAAAAACTGTTGGCAGGATGGGAGATCTGAGGCTGAATGGAAAATATAGGTGTGAGAGGGAATTGGAATTCTGAGTGGGAAGGGGATACAGGGGAGTGGGATGAAATAGAAATTCTTAGAGGCAATTGAAAACGGGCGTGGGAGAGAATGGGAATTCTGAAGTGGAATTGGAAATAAAATGTGGGAAAGTATAGGAACTTTATGAAGGCATGGGAAATATGTCTGGGCATGGTGGATGAGCAATGGGAAATGCAGGTGTATAGCTGGGGGAGGGGGCCCTGGGTTGGCTGTTCTTCAGAGGGTTGATGTGGACTCTAAAGGCCAAAAGGCCTGCTTCAACACTTTCCCAAATCTCTGATTATCGATCTCCGTCCCAACTCCGTTCTTTCACTGCAGAAACTTCGTCAATGCCTTCTTACTTCGAGACTTGACGATTGTATTATACTACCCTGTTCTATTCCAGAAAGCCGGTTTGTGAAGGATAGAACCAATCACTGCACCAGTAAAGTTAATGCACATGGTTACACATTGCAGGCAAGGGATTTGTATTCCTTTAATTACAGTCTTTGAGAATTTCAAGTTTAATGGTTCCATTAGTGGAAGTGCCTTCAGTTCCTAAGACAGTGACCTTTTTAATTCCTTCCCTGAACTTTGCTTCTGTTTATGTCGCTTTCCTCCTTCAATACACTCAAACTGTATGAAATATTTCACGTCTACCCTTGGATCTCTATGAGGCTCAGTAATATGTTTTATTCTATTTCTGTGGAGTTATTTGGCTTGTTTTATCACATGAAAGATTCGTTGGAAATGCACGTTTTTAAAGATAGAACAGGAAGAAACAGATGATTGCGAAATAAAATGGTCACAGTAAATTTCAAAAGTGATGATTATGCTTGAAAAATCGCAAATTTAAGATGTGCAGATATGATGGGTGTGTACATGCAATTCTTTTAAAAAACACACTATGTGAAAAGGTATCAACCATAAGATTAATTGGCACGGAATTAAGGCAGGCATAGAAAACTGGATTTAAACGGAAGGGTGGAAATTTGAAAAAAGGACTTGTGGAACTTCCAGAGTGGTACACGTAAGTCGTGGTGTCTGTTTGGGCTTGATTCTCAGAGCACTTTTCTTTTCGGTGTTAATTTCATAATTTTGTTGTGTGCCCAGCATATGGCGTTGAAAATCAGGATATTATAAAATAAAAAAATATGATTAGTGTTTTAGTAGAGTTAAGGAAGCTGTAAGGAGGTTTTAGAAGAAGCAGAAATAGTTTAAAGATGACAGGTCGAATTGTGTTGGCGGTGCGTGTGTGGCAATAGACAATAGGTGCAGGAGTAGCTCATTCTGCCCTTTGAGTCAGCATCACCATTCAATATGACCATGGCTGGTCATTCTTAATCAGTATCCTGTCCCTGTCTTATCTCCATAACCCTTGATTCCATTCTCCTTGGGAGCTCGATCCAACTCTTTCTTAAATGAATCCAGAAACTGGGCCTCCACTGCCCTTTTGGGCAGAGCATTCCACACAGCCACCACTCTCTGGGTGCAGAGGTTTCTCCTCATCTCTGTCCTAAATTGTCTATCCCGTATTTCTAAGCTGTGTCCTCTGGTTCGGCACTCACCCATCAGCGGAAACATATTTCTTTCCTACAGAGTGTCCAATCTTTTAATAATCTGATGTGTGTGGCAGTGTCTTTGTTTACATTTTAAAGTAAAAGTACCAGCAGCAATTGTAATTTGAGTGTGAGCAGTCCTGCTGCTTTGTAACAGCAGGTTCAGAGGGCAATAAAAGCTTGATCTCAAAAGCTGTGCTTTTTATTATGGAGCAAATACAATTCAAGAACTAAGGAAGTGAGATTGTTCAAACCCCGTGCCCCCCATAATTGTGGATGGCCTAGTGGTGGTGTCACTCATCCACCTAACCGCACATCTTTGAACTGTAGGAGGAAAGTGGACAAGAGAGGAACTGAACCCAGATACGGAGAGCTGTGAGGTAGCAGCGCTAACCACTGAGCCACCATGACACCCAGGGGGAAGTTTAAAATCAATCTCCTTTCTTCTCCTTCCTTCTTCCTTTTTCATAAACTTGGAAAATAATGTCAGACTGGAATCAATGTTTGCTTTCTTCTCTGGTTTTTCAGTCTCCTTCCTCAAAAGTGTCTGAGTGTACATCAAAGCCAGATGGACAGTTAATCAGCTCCAGAGTCTGTGCGCATGGCAGACCTATTCTAAAATCCCACCAAGCAATTGGCAGCAGGTCTGATCAGCCTGTTTCTGTGACACAGTCAGAAGGACGTTTCAAACATGACCAACATTCACAGATGTGGAGATGCCGGTGTTGGACTGGGGTGTACAAAGTTATAAATCACACAATACCAGGTTATACTCCAACAGGTATAATTGGAAGCACACTAGCTTTCGGAGAGACGTTCCTTCATCAGGTGATTGTGAAGGGCTCGATCGTAACACAGAATTTAAAGCAAACATTTGCAGTGTGATGTAACTGAATTATACATTGAGAAATTGGTGTCTGTTAAGCCTTTTATCTGTTAGAATACAATGATAGTTTCACTTCTTTCATGTGTAAATCAGAAAAACTTTTTCTAAAGTTGCATTCTCGGGTTAGCTGTTAACAATAGTGAGAGCTAGACAGTATGTTGAAGGTGTTGGCCCCCTGTGTTCTCTGTCTATGCCGTGGTGTTTAGATTGACTCTAATCTAAAAAGTGAGAAAATAGAGTTTTAAATAAATTCATGCAATGTTTTGAGCAAGATACAATGTAGCTCTGCCAGTACAAATTCACCCCACAAAATATGTGTGCATGTGGGTCTTTGTCTGTCTGTGTGTGTGTATCTGTCTGGGGTGGAGGTTGTGAGTGTGAGAAAGTCTGTGTGTGTGTGTCGTGAGTGCAGAGTGTTTTCAGTCTGTGAGGGGGTGCATGTGTGAGTGTGGGAGTGTGTGTGTCTATAAGGGTGTGTGTGGGTGTCTGTGTGCGCGTCTGTGTGTACTGTGTCCATGTGTATGTGAGAGTGTGTAGGAATATCTGTGTGTGTGTGTGTGTAGTGCAATGGTGATCACCTGTAATGTGACATGAACCCAAGGTCCCAGTTGAGGCACTCCCTATGGGTACCGAACTTAACTATCAGCCTCTGCTCCGCCACTTTTCTCTGCTGCCTGTCCCGAAGTTCACCTTGGAGGATGGTCACCCGAAGGTCCGAGGCTGAATGTCCTGGACCACTGAAGTGTTCCCCAACTGGGAGGGAACACTCCTGTCTGTTGATTGTTGTGCGGTGCCCATTCATCCGTTATCGTAGCCTTTGCTCGGTTTCCCCAATGTACCATGCCTCCAAGCATTCTTGCCTACAACGTATAAGATAGACAATGTTGGTTGAGTCACATGAATACCTGCCATGTACAAGGTGGGAGGTTTTCCCACGCGTAATAGCGGTATCTATGTCCACAATCTGACACGTCTTGAAGCGTCCACCGTGACAGGGTTGTATGGAGTTGTCCTGAGAGCCGGGCAGCTTGCTACGAATAATGATCTGTTTGAGGTTTGGCGGTTGTTTAAAGGCAAGTAGTGGAGATGGATGGATTAGTAAATTTGCAGACAACTCTAAAGTCGGTGGTATAGTGGACAGTGTGGAAGAATGTTACAGGTTGCAGGGGGACTTGGATAAACTGCAGAATTGGGCTGAGAGGTGGCAAATGGAGTTCAATGCAGCTAAATGTGAGGTGATGCACTTTGGGAAGAATAACAGGAAAGCAGAGTACTGGGTCAATGGAAAGATTCTTGGTGGTGTGGATGTGCAGAGGAATGTTGGAATCCATGTACATAGATCCCTGAGAGTTGGCACCCAGTTGGATAGTACTGTTAAGATGGCATATGGTGTGTACAGTTTCATTCGTAGAGGGATTGCGTTCTGGAGCTGCAATATCATGCTGCAACTACACAAAACGCTTTGCAGCCATACTTGGAATATTGTGTGCACTTCTGATGCCCATACTTCGGGAAGGATGTGGAAGCATTGGAAAAGGTGCAAAGGAAATTTACGAGGGTGTTGCCTGGTCTAGAGGGAAGGTCGTATGATGAAAGGTTGAGAAATTTGAACCTGTTCTCATTAGGAAGAAGACTAAGAGGGGGTTTGATGGAGATATACAAGATGATCTGAGGTTTAGATAGGGTAGACAGTGAAAGTCTTTTTTTCTGAGAATGATGACATCAGTGTGTACAAGGAGTCATAACTACAAATTGAGGGGTGATAGATTTAAGACAGATGTTAGAGGCATGTTTTTTCGTCAGAGAGTGGCTAGAGCGTGGCATACACTAATGTAGTTAACTCAGCCACATTAAGTAGATTGAAACAATCCTTTAGTTAAGCACATGGGTGAATTTGGGATAGTGTAGTGGGATGAGCTGAGAATAGTTCACAGGTCGGCACAACATCAAGGACCGAAGGGCCTGTTCTGCGCTGCATTGTTCTGTGACTATAGTGCTACAAGAGATTTCTCCTGTCTTAACCAGAGTGACAGATTTTGTATTGTGGGCTTACGAAATGTCACTGATCTCTACCAAACATGTCCAAGGAGAATGTGAGGAACGCAGATGCTAGAGATCAGACTTTAAAAATGAGTTGCTGGAAAAGCGCAGCAGGTCAGGCAGCATCAAAAGAGCAGGAGACTCGACGTTTCGGGCATAAGCCCTTCTTCAGGAATCCTGAAGAAGGCCTTATAACCGAAACGTCGATTCTCCTGCACCTTTGATGCTGCCTGACCTGCTACGCTATTCCAGCAACACATTTTTAATCAAACATGTACGAGGTAGAGCCAGGGCAATAACACGATGCTGCAACAGGAGGGGAACAGGTAACTCCATACAAAACGTTCTCACATATTTTCACCTCCAAAATCGAGTGCCTTCCACAAAAGCACCTCTATATCCCACCACAACACTTTGCCCCACACTCGTGTTAACTGGTTATGCACTAGGAGTGCAACCTTCTGTTCAGGGGCCATGGAACACTTGGTAAAGACTAAAATCATCTGACATTGAGAGCCCCACCACATTGCATTCATTTTCTATCGTTTTAACTCTGTTCTTGACTTCCCTTGTTTTTCCTAATGAACCCGTTCAAAGTTGTTATGACACACACCTGCATAAGCTGTGAATTGAACCCAGGCCTCTCGGTCCAAGATTCGGAGTATTTTCACCGCATCACAAGGCATCGACTCTAACTTTCCTTGTCCCTTAGCCTGTGCGTCACGCCTGAATCAACTCTGCAATTAAGGGGAAGGAGCGGAACTGGAGGACCGAGCAGCGGCCGCTCCTCCACAGAGTGAGTGAGGAGCGGGGCCAACGCATTCTCGGGGAGTAAACGCTTCAGGATTGATCGGAAAGCAAACTGCTTTTGCAGGATTGATCATTCTCATTACATAGTGGAGTATAAATCAATGTGAGATTTTAAGAAATAGTTGAGATGTAAATCTGATAACGTACATGTTTCCAATGGTTTTTCACACCTCGAGTGAGAAATTTCTTTTCAAACTCTCAGAACGAATCGTAATATACATACCTGGCCGTTATGGTCGATTTGGGCCGAACTGTCAGTTTGCACTTTGGAAAAAAGAATGCAAGCATGGACTACTTTCTTAAAGGTGAGAAAATTCATAAAGCCAAAGTACAAACGGATCTGGGAGTGCTCGTCGAGGAATCTCGAAAGGTAAACATGCAGGTTGAGTCCGTGATTAAGAAAGTGAATGCAATGTTGTCATTTATCTCAAGAGGGTTGGAATATAAAAGCAGCGATGTGCTACTGAGACTTTATAAGCTCTGGTTAGGCCCCATTTGGAGTACTGTGGTCAGTTTTGGGCTCCACACCTCAGGAATGACATACAGGCACTGGAGCGTGTCCAGCCGGGATTCACACGGATGATCCCTGGAATGGTAGGTCTAATATATGAGGAACGGCTGAGAATCCTGGGATTGTATTCAGTGGAGCTTAGAAGGTTAAGGGGCGATCTAATAGAAACTTACAAGATCATACATGGCTTGGAAAGTGTGGACGCTAGGAGGAGACTACGACCCGTGGGCACAGCCTTAGAATCAGAGGGGGTCAATTCAGAACAGAAATGCGGAGACGTTTCTTCAGCCAGACAGTGGTGAAATTCATTGTCGCGCAGTGCAGTGGAGGCCGGGACATTAAATGTCTTCAAGCAGAGATTGATAAATTCTTGACATCACAAGGAATTAAGGGCTACAGGGAGAATGCGGGTAATTGGAGTTGAAATGCCCTTCAGCCATGATTAAATGGTGGAGTGGACTCGATGGGCCGAATGGCCTTACTTCCTATTCTATGTCTTACAGTCTTATGGTCTTATGCTAGATATCTCTATGACTGTCACTCGAGAGAGCAATTGTTAATGTCTAAGACTTTACCCATGATTCTGTGTGGATATGAATATTTTCTATAAACTCACCGATAACATCAGACACATGCGCAGTTTGGTTTCTATGGAGAGCATGCGCAGTGTCACATTAATCAGGACAGTGAGCGTGTGAGAGAGACATGATGCTGCTTTCTCCGGCAATGGCTGCGAGCGGCGCCCAGAGCCAGTGTGTGGGAGCCTCGCTGGTGGAAAGGAGCGGAGAGAATTCACAAATACCGGAAAAAGGTTAAGAAGACCCTTTATACCCGGGTAAGGAGGTTGTGGTCTCTGATCAGGGGAGTGGCCCAGGGTCACGGCCGCCATTTATTTGAGGGAAGAGGGAGCGTGGGTCTCAGGACCGCCATCTTGAAAAGGTCAAGGTGCAGGAGGGCGGGGCTATCTGGGTCTGTAGAAAAATCAGAGGAAAGGGAAGACCCATTTTTATTGATTGATTCCACGAACATAGCTTCACTGGGCGATCCCGCGGAAATATGTTCTCTCAGTACTGCTAGGATGTTTCACCCAATCAGAACCAGCAGCTCTCCTCCTCTCTCAGCTCCCCTTCTGTCCTTCCTGCAGCACCTGTCCCCTACAACATTGAGCTACCTGTCCTGTCCCTCCCTTAGCTGTTGTTCAGTAATACCTGTGATATCCTAGTCCCATCTTAGATTACTTCACTAAAGACTTGAATGCACCTGATGGATTTTTCTTAACAAGAGCATTTGTTTTAATACTCATTTACAGGTTTTTAATTACATCTTTTTCGAAGCATTTAATTCATAATCAATCATTTACAATGGTGGGATTTGAACCTGTGTCCAGAGAACATTCGCTGAGTTTCTGGATAAATTGCCTCACAATAATACCACACGGCCATCACTTCGCCTGCTCACAGGTTGCTCATCCCAGTGCAATATGAATCAAAGCCCCTTCTTCCTGCTCAATTATTTGATACTGACACCTTCCTGCACGCTGGTGATATCACTCAGTATCTCCTCATGTGGTATCCATCACGGTGTGGTTCTAATTGCTGCCTCTGTCAGGGCCTCTCGCTCTTGCAGCTTCTCCCGATCCTGAGCCAACAGAATTCTCCACTCCAGAGAGACGAGGCTGCACAGGCCAGGGATGGAGCTTGGGATTTTCCAGATCTCTGTGGGACACAGTGCCGTTCGACATGTGTAGCCCTCACTGCATCAGTATAATTTCCCATTCTGTCCATTGACCTGTCTCCTGTACGTACTCAGGAAGTTCCTGACTCCATCGACTTCTCAACTGCTGGGTGTCTCTTTTTTTCTCTTTTTTTTACAAAGTGCACGAATCTTTATTCAAATTCCACCACCAGGAAGATAGGAAAACACCCGGGTGGCCAGTGACAAGCACTGCCTTTATTCCCTGTTAATTTTTTTTCCTTCTTTTTTTTTAACCCATGGTGTGTGTGTGTGCAGGTGTGAGACACAGAGAAAGACACAAAGTGCACGAATCTTTATTCAATTTCCACCACCAGGAAGATAGGAAAACACCCGGGTGGCACTGTTGGGTGTCTCATCCATCACCTCATTGAAGATGATTGGTCAGCCAGAAATACGAAGGGCAGGGAGATCTGCAGCCTTCAATAAATCCTGCAGCGAGGTAAGATCATTCACAGTGTACAGAGCGGACAGCAATGAGAGGGCTTCAAACATTGGCTAACAAGACATGACACAGATACAGTGCTGGAGGGGGAGCACAGTACAGACACACAGCAGACTCAATCACCATCCCTACTTGAAGTATTGTAGTAATCGGACAGCATCGGGAGTGTCACAGTTATCAATCCAGGCCTGTGCTGTCTTCGTGAGCATCAGTACAACAGAGGGGAAAGCAGGCCTCTCGCGTGAGGGTGGGAATGCTGCATGGAAACTTTCTGCTCTGTGTTCCCTCTCCAACATTGTATCTATGCATGTCTCGTGGATCAGTGAGTTTAATCATTCTAACGCCGAAAACAGATTCTGTATCTTTCATCTCCTCCTCTCTCACCAATCCCTTCACATATTTGAATTCTGCTCCAGTCCAGGCTATCCATCCATATCTCTCTAACTTGCTTCAGTCTTGACAGCATGTCTTGATAGTCTCTCCTCCAATTACTCGAGACGTAGGGTCTGTTTCTGTGCTGCATGACTCTTTGGCTGAACTTGTCCATGCTGCCCAACTTTCCTAAATGTGACAAGTCACGTTTCCCTGCATTTGGCCCATCTCCTCTCCATATTCCTGCCCAAGTGCATTTTCCATGTTGTCATTGTACTTGTTTTTACCATTTCCTCTGACAGTCCGTTCTGTCTATGCACCATACTCTGTGGAACATGTTGTTCCTCAGCTGGTTCTTTAAATCTTTGCCCTCTCACCTCACGCTTATACCCTTTGACGTCACCTACCATTGTCTGTTCACCTTACTTATGGCTCGCACGGTTTTACAAACCTGTATAAGGTCACCCCGTAGCCTCCTCTGCCCAGGAGAAATATTGGTGACCATGTTACAAATATCTCCAATTCATGTACTCAATGCTCTGACCTATGAAGTGTACCAAATGCTGCTTTCACCACACTGTCCACCTGTGATGCCACTTCCAAGGAACAATGTCACTGCACCCCTTGGTCTCTCCCAATTCGACCTCACTGGCCAGGGCCCGACCATTAACTGTGTTAGTCCTCCCTGGTTTGTCTTAACAAAAATCCGACACCTGAATTAAATTTCATCTTTCACTCCTTGGCCTACTGGCCCCATTGATTAAGACCCCCTTCAATAACTGTCCACCTGCCCACTGTCCCACTAATCCTGGTATCCACAAACATACAGGGACTCCTATATTTTCACTCATAGCGTTTACGTAAATGATGCAAAACAGTGGTCCCAGCACCATCTTTATGGCACACCGCTGGTCAGAGGCTTCCAGTCTGAACAACAACCCTCTACCACCACCCTCTGCCTCCCAAGAATTATGTACCTGAACCCCGAGGTGTCTCTGTTTTACAACACTACCGAAGGTCCTGCCATTTATTAAATAGGATCTACCCTTGTTTGTTGTACCAATTGCATTACCTCACATTTATTCAGATTGAACTCCATTCAAGGTTTGTCAGCCGTTTCACCCATATTCTCAAGATCCAATTTTGTATGCAGATGGTTCGCTCTCCCTGATCCCTTGGGATCCAACCTTAATAACCATTATATCATGCTCAATCATTTTTATTCCCTTGCTGAATCGTGAAACGGCGTCTGTTGCTCTGCCTTCATCTCTCTCCTGCCTCACATAGAGTCATAGAGTCATAGAGATGTACAGCATGGAAACTGACTCTTCGGTCCAACCCGTCCATGCCGACCAGGTATCCCAACCTAATCTAGTCCCGCCTGCTAGCACCCAGCCCATATCGCTCCAAACCTTTCCTATTCATATAGCCATCCACATCTTCAACAAACCTAGTTAAGTTTATGAGACATGTTTTCCCATTCACAAAGCCATGTTGACTGTTGGTGCGCAGTCCTTGTCTTTCCAAATGCATGGGTATCCTACCTCTCTGAATGATCTCCAATAATTTACCCACCCTGATGGCCGGCTCATTAGTCTGTTGTTCCCTGGCTTTCCTTGCATTCCGTATCAAATAACGACACAACATTATATTTCGAGTCATACAGCATGGAAACTGTTCAGCTTCAACTGAATAAAATCTAAAACTAATCCAGTCCCACCTGCCGGTTCCTGGATCATGTCCATTCAAACCTTTCCTATTCCTGTACTAATCCAAATGCCTTCTCGACATTGTAATTGTCCTGACATTCACCCCTTGTTCGCAAAATTAATTTCACATGCAAACCTCCCCCTGTGCAACAATTTGCCCCTCATGTCTTCCTTTTTAATGTCTCTCCTCTAAACTTCAAAACCTAGAAAGTTTTGGAACTCCCCTGTCCACGGTAAAAGATAACTATATCTATCTCCCTCATTATTTTATTAACTTCTATCAGGTCGCCTCTCAACATTCAGGCTTCAATGAAAAATTCCAATTAATCCAGCCTTTCTTTATTACTGAAACCTTCCACACCCAGCAATATCCTGGTACATCTCATCTGAACACACTCCAGCTTAATAATATCCTTCCTATAACTGGGCGACCAGAACTGGACACAGTATTCCAGAAGAGGCCTCACCAATGGTCTGTACAATCTAAACGTGACTTCCCAACTCCTATATCCAAAGGACAAAGCAATGAAATCAAGTGTGGCAGCACCTTCATATGCCTGACATGTGACCTCTTCTTCTTCACCAGAGCATGAACAGTCAGCCAATGTTTCCTAATTCTGTCAGCACAGAGCTGCATACAAATGGGAACATGCATTTTATCTCTCATTTAAATATTCCCTCTTGCTAGACTTCCCTTTACCTGCAAATGGCTTCCACTTTTAACAATTATCATGTCTAATACCATAAAGACTGGTCTTGTTCCATTTTCTAACTTGAACTTGTGGAACAGGCCTGTGATTTACCAAAGCTATTTCGAAACTAATTGTGGTGACTTTCCAAATTTCTCCCCCACTAACACCTCAGTCCCTTTCCCTACTTTGTTTACCATGGGGCGGACAGGTTTAGCCCCATTCTCCAGTTGGGCCGTTTACATATTGACTGGGAGTTTCTGGAACGCACTAAACAAATTCTTTCCATCCTAATTTTTTTTTACGGTGGCAATCCCAGTCCAGGTTTGGAAAGGTTAAAATCCCCTACGATTACAACTCTCTTAGTCGAACACATATCTGAGATCTCCTGACAGATTTGCTGCTCCATCTCCCACTGACTACTGCTGTAGTACAATTGCAGGACAATCATAGCAAACTGATGAACTTTTTTTTCTCAGTTCCACTAATATTGTTTAACTGTGTGATTCCGCGTGAATATTCTCTCTAAATACTACTGTGATGTTTCCCCCAATCAAACCCATCACCGCTGCTCCTCTTCTGCCTCCTGTTCAATCCTTCCCATAGCATTTATTCCACGGAACAATGAACTGCTGCCAGTCCATCTATTGTGCAATTCTACAATACCTATTATATCCCATTCCCAGCACCCCACCCGTGCCGTCTGGTCATCTGTCTTAACTGTTGAGGGCCCCACAGCCCTGCCAGACTAGTTTAAATCTTCTCCAGCAGCTCCAGCAACTCACCCCATCAGGCACCCCCAGTTCAGGTGCCTTCCCCACCCGGTCTATCTGTTCTGACACCTTCAGGGATCTATGGACTTGGACACCAAGACCCCTGTGTTCCTCAATACTCCACAAGGACTTCTGTTCATTCTGTGTATCCTTCGCTTATCATAAATTCGACAGGATTTGACCTCACACTAATCAGAAGTGAACTACATCTGAGTTTACTCTGCTCAGTATATCATCTGATCGATTGTAGACAGGAGCCTGAGACCATCCTCCTGACTGTGAACAACACCCTCACCTTTTATGTCATCTGCAGACCTACTAATGATACCTTCTGCTTTCACATCCAAATCATTAATGGACATAATAACCAGCAATGGCTCCTGCACAGGTCCCTATGGTACACCGGCTGGTGAAAGGCTTCCAAATACATAAATAGGCGGATCCAATTTGCCAACTTGTCTTGGACTCAATGGTCTCTTCCCTTTTGGACCAGCCTTCCATCTGGGACATTGTCCAAGACCTTACTGACCTCCATGTAACCCACGTCATCGGCACTGCTCTCCTCAATATTTTGAGAGGCCATTTCAAAATATTCAACTGAATTGCTGAGGCAACATCTTCCTCTACCAAATCCGAGATGATGCAGTCAAGTTGATCCCTGCCTTTCCAAGTGTTGATTCATCTTATCCCTCACAATTGTTCCCAATAATGTCCCTCCCACTGATGTCAGACTATCTGTTCTGTAATTACCTGGCATATCCCTGCTGCCCTTCTTGAAAAACTGAACCATATTAGCTATCCTCCAGTCATTCTGCACTTCACCTGTGGCCATCAAAGTATTGAACATATCCACCAGGACCCCAGCAACCTCCTCCCTTACCTCCCACAGCATTTCATTGAGCACTGGGGATTCCTCCGCCTTTATGCCTGTTAAAACTTTTAATTCCTCCTCCTAACTGTTCCAGAACCTCACCATCGCAACTGAAATCCCCGGCTACAATGCCTTTCCCCTGTGTGAATACAGATGGGAAGTATTCACTGAAGACCTCACCTACTACCTCTGGCTCCATGCACAGATTGTCACTTTAGTGTCTAACAGTCCTCACTCTTTCACCAGTAATCCTCTGACTCGAACTGTACTGGTAAATTACCTTGTGGCTTTTCCATAGCACTGTCTGCCAAAGATATTTCATGACCATTTTTTGACCCTCTTTTCTAAGGACCCGTTGCCCTCGCTATACTTGGAGAGGGCTTCACCTGTGTTTATTGCGCTGTATGTTCTTTATCAAACTCACGATATCACTTGATCTGTATTTTCTGAATTGCTGCCTTTGCCATTCACTCTTCAAGGAACACACTGGCCATGAATCCTCACCGTATCACTTTAAAATATTCCCACTTTGCAAATAAGACCCCAACTGCAGGCATTTCCTCCCAGTCTCTGTTTGTCATATCCTGTCTAATGATAGCAGTAATGACAGGAGACTCCGTTGTGAAGGGGACAGACAGGAGAATGTGTGGCTGCAGTACCAGGATGGTGTGCTGCCTCCCGGGTAACAGTGTCACGGATGTCTCAGAGCGGTTACAGAACATTCTGAAGGTGGAGAGTGAACAGCCAGAGGTCATTGTGCACATCGGTTCATATGACAGAGGTAGACAAAGGGAATGGGCTCCTATGAAATGAGTATCGCGCGTTAAGCAAGAAGTTAAAAAGCTGACCACAAGGGAAGTGATCTCCAGATTCCTCCCAGTGCCACAGACCAGTGGATATAGAAATAGAAAGATATGTCGGATGGATGTGTGGCTGTGGAACTGGTGTAGGGGCAAGGGTTTTCAGTTCTTAGACCATTGGGGTCTCTTCTGGGTTAGGGGTGACCTGGACAAGGGGATGGGTTGGACTTGAGCCAGAGGGTCACCAGTATCACTGCGGGGAGATGTGGTAGTGTTACTCTGGAATGTACAAATTAGTTAAGCAGGGGTTTGAGACTCTTAATAAGAAAGGGACCATTGAAAAGTCAGGGGAAAATACATTAGCCATCAAGACCAAGTTTCCTATTCAGGATATCCAGGAGCACAGTCAAGAGAGGGAAACACACTTGGTTTAAATGGCATTCATTTCAACACACGAGGCCTGACTGTTAAGGCAGAGGAGCTCAGAGCATGGATTTGCTCTGGGGACTGGGATATTATAGCCATAACAGAAACTTGGCTGAGAGTAGGGCAGGACTGGCAGCTCAATGTCCCAGGATACAGAAGCTACAGGCGTGACAGAGGGACAAATAAGTGAGGAAGGGGAGTTGTCCTTTTGATAAGGGAGGGCAGAACAACAGTGCTTCGAGAGGATACTCTTCAGGGGTCATCAAATGAGGACATATGGTGAGAAGTTAGAAACAAAGAGGGGATGGTCAGTCTACCAAGATGGTGTTCTAGACCCCCAAATACCTAGCGAGTCCTAGAGGAGCAGATGTGTGAAGAAATTCTATAGAAATAATAGACTAGTACTGTTTGGGGATTTTAACTTCCATTGTTTTGACTGGGACACTCAGAGTCTAAAAGGCCCTTATCGGGTGGAATTTGTTCAATGTGTCCAAGGAAGTTTCCGAGATCAATATATCGAGGGCCCCACTCTACTCAGGCGGGAACAACACTGGACGTCCCTTCATAAACCAAAGTCAGACAAGTGACTGAAGTGTCAGTCGAAGAGCACTTTGGGTCCAGTGACCACAACTGTCTTCGTATTAACAAAGTTATGGAAAAAGATCAGACAGCTCCACAGATTAATGTCTTAAAGTGGAGCAGGGCCAGGTTTGGGGCCATTAGGCAGGATCTAGCAGGGGTCGATTGAGTGAAGTAAAAATCACACAACACCGAGTTATAGTCCAACATGTTTATTTCAAAACACTAGCTTTCAAAGCGCAGGTTATCATCCCAAAAGATAAAATTAACACTAAATTTGTTTGGTATTACATTCCATGACACTACTACTCTGTTGCTATATACAATATGTCTTATGATTGGGCTCCACACCCACCTGATGAAAAGACAGCGCTCTGAAACCTAGTACCTCCAAATAAACCTATTGGACTGGAAACTGGTGTGTGATTTTTAACTTTGCCCACCCCCGTCCAACACAGACTCCTTCACATCATGCTCCCATCAACTGGGTGAGTCTGTTTGAAGGAAAAGGAATGACTGACAAATGGGAGGCTTTTAAAAATGTGTTGTCAAGAATACTGGGCCAGTGTGTCCCTGTTCGAGTTAAGGGAAAAACTGGCAGGTTTAGGGATCCCTGGCTCTGGAGGGATATTGAGGCTCTGTTGAAGAAAAAAGAAAACAGCATACATTGTCTTCAATGTTTCTGTATCAAAGTAACCTCTTCCAGTCCTAAAGACACGATCACTCGCTGGAGACTCGACAATCCTTTCAGGACACTACAGCACTCCCGATCTGCGAACCCAATGAAAGCCTGTGACTCTCCCAATCCAGTTCCGACAAGACCCACTATCTGTGTGACATCCTCCTGTCGCCAGCACCCACCCTATCAATGTAAGTTTCTCCTGTATCTCCATGCATTTACTCATCTTCATAACTTTCTCCAGCTCTTACACCCCTACCTGTGTAAATGTCACCCTCCCCTACAAACCTTCCCAAATTGACCACACTGGAGGAGGTTACTTGTGCTTCCTTATCTGTGAAATTGACTCCAAACAAAATTAATGTCCTTCTGAAAATTCCGTCAGACTCCACACCCTCCAAGTCTAAATGATCTGCAGAAGTAAACCTTCCTATGTCTATGAACATCTTCAGTCACGACTACCCTCCCTATCCCTGTTTGGTCCTCCAGTCGATACAGCCCCCTTTATTTCTGTCATCTGTTCCATTCACTGCACTCTGGGGACAAAAAAAAGCTTCTTGCTGTCCACCCTGTCTATACATCCCATGATTTTGTCGACCTCAATCAGGTTCCCAGTCAACCTTTGTCTTTCTAATTAAAATAATCCGAATCTATTCACACTTCCTAAATAGCTAGCCTCCTCCATACCAGACAAGATCCTGGTGAACCTCCTCTGCACCCTCTCCAAAGCATCCACATCCTTTTGGTAATGATGTGATCAGAACTGCATGTAATATTCCAAATGTGGTCGAAACAAAGTCCAATAAAACTGTAATATGACCTGCCAAATCTTTTACTCAATATCTCATCAAATGAAGGAAATCGTGCTGCATGCCGCCTTAACCACTTTACTGGCCTGTGTTGTCACCTTCAAGGAACAATGGACCTGAATACCCAGATCACTCTATACGTCAGATTTCCCCAGGACTTTTTCATTTAGTTTGGTCTTGAATTGAATCTTATGAAATGCATCCCCTTGCATTTGCCTGGATTGGACACCCCATCTGCCATTTCTCTGCCCATCTCTCCCCTGCTGTATACTCTGACAGTCCCCTTCACTATCTGCACCTCCACCATTCTTAATGTCATCTGCAAACTTGCTAATCAGGCAATCTATACCTTCCTCCAAATTATTTATGTATATCACAAGCAACAGTGGACCCAGCACGGATCCTTGTGGAACAGCACTGGGCACATGTCTCCATTTTGAGAAATTCATTTTACTATCATCCATGTGCATGTCCAAAAGTTAAGTAAATGTCCCTAATGTAACTATCTCTACCAGCAACGATGGCAGTGAATTCCACACACCCACCACTCTCTGCGTAATGTACCTACCTCTGACATCTCCCATAAACCTACCTCCAATTTCCTTAAACTTATGCCCCATCGTAATAGCCATTTTCACAATGGGAAGATTTTCGGGCCACCCACTCTCTTTATGCCTCGCATCATCTTGTACACCTCAATCAAGTCAGCTCTCACCCTTTTCATTTCAATGGGAGAAGGCCAGGCTTCCCCAACATTTCTTCATTCGACCACCCTCCAATCCAGAAAAGATCCTGATAAACCTCTTCTGCGCTCTGTCCAAAGCTTCCACATCTTTCCTATAATGAGGCGACCAGAACATAACACAATATTCCAAGAGTGGACTAACCAGGTCTATATGGAGCTGCACCCTCACGTCACTGGTCTTAAACTCAATCCCCTTGCTAATGAATGCTAAGATATCACACGCCTTCTTAACACCCTTTCAACACGGCTGGCATATGTGAAGGGTCTATGGACGTGGACCCCAAGATTCTTCTGTTACTCAACACTACCAAGAATCCTGCCTTTTACCCAGTATAGGTTCTCAGCAGAAACCTTCAATCTTAAACCCTCCCTATTTTGGTACCTTCCTCCAGTCCCCACAAAACCCATAAACTGTGAAACGTCTTCCAGTCCCTAAAATCCTCCTTAACTCTGTAACCTACGTTATTAGTGTGAACGGTTAAAATTGCCAACGCCACTTTTAACCACTTCAATATTACTAGTAACTGCAAAATCCTCCATCATGATATCCCTCCCTAACTCTGTAACCCCCACCATCCTCCAGTACCCTTTTAGGGAATGTTGCAGAGGAAGGAAGCGTTTTAGAGTCCGGGTCATGTTACGAGCTAGGAAGGGCTGCAGAACCTGGAGGGTAGTCCAGATATAGGAGGGGATAGGGATCCAGCAGGAGGTTAGACGGACCGAGATTCATAGAACCTGCGGGATGGGACCGGGAATGGATTGTAGAACCTGAAGGATATTTTAGTCTGAATGACTGATTTATTTTTGATTAGCATGTTGGGCCGATCTTGATGACCTAATTTTGGAGATATTTACCAGAATTTCTTTGCACAGCTTCAGATCTCCAGGCTGGGTGATGTGAGTTCAGATGTGAATCAATTTGCACATTCTGTCTGTGTGCCTGATACTGACCTGGAGCTGCTCTGATAGAAAGCACTCTCCGTGCATCTGGTAGCATCCAAATCTACAGGACTGACCAGAGCTCACCTATTCAAACCCTTCATTTAGAATGTGCTTTATTTTTTCATTATTTTCAAATGGAAATTTCGTGAGATGCAGGAATTAGGGTTTGGGAAAATGATACCTTTATCATTGGAAGATGGGAAGCCTTCAAAAATGAGATTACTGTTTTCCAGAGACATTATAAAGTATTCCTATTAGGATGGAAGGAATTGCTGGTGGGTGTTGGGTATGCTGGATGACAAGAGAACTAAGCTTTTGGTTAAGAAAAAGAAGGAAACATTTGTCAGGTACAGACATGAGAAATCAAGTGAATCCTCAGACTATAAAGGCAGGAGGAGTGTATTTAAGAGGGTAATCAGGAGGGTAAAAAGGGGACACCAGATAGCTCTGACAAATAGGGTAAAGGAGAATCCAAGGGGGTTTTATAAATACATAAAATGACAAGAGGGTAAGGAGGGAGAAAATAGGGCCCCTCAAAGATCAGCAAGGCAGCCTTTGTGTGCAGTCGCAGGAGATGGGGGCGATACTAAACAAGTGTTTTGCATCAGTGTTTACTGTGGCGAAGCAAATGGGAGAGAAAGAATATGGGGAAATAGACGGTGACAACTTGAAAACGTCCATATTTAAAGAAGAGGAGGTGCTGGATGTCTTGAAACACATAAAAGTGGATAAATCCCCAGGAACTGATCAGGTGTACCTTGGAAATTTGTGGGAAGTTCAGGAAATGATCGATGTGCGCCTTGCTGAGAAATTTGTATAATCGACCATCACAGGTGAGGTATTTGAAATTTTGAGGTTCTCTGACGTGGTGCCACTATTTAAGAAAGATGGTCAAGGAAAGCTAGGAAAGTCTGGCCAGTGAGCCTGACATCAGTAGTGTGTAAAATGTTGGAGGCTTTCCTGCGAGATAAGATTTACATGTATTTAGTGACTGGGGATAGTCAGCATGGCTTTGTGTTTGGGAAAACATGTCTCACGAAATTGATTGCTTTTTTTGAAAAGGTAACAAAAAGGATTGATGGGGGCCAATCATTGGATGTGATCTATATATAGACTTCAGCGAGGCGTTCGAAAACCTTCCTCCTGGAAGATCGGTTCACAAGGTTAGATCTCATGGAATACAGGGAGAACTACCCGTTTGGATAGAAAACTGGCTCGAAAGTAGAAGACAGAGGGTGGTGGCGGACGGTTGCTTTTCACACTGGAGGCCGATGGTGTGCCACAAAGATCGGTGCTGCGTCCACTACTTTTCGTCATTATACATAAGATTTGGACATGAACATAGGATGTACAGTTAATAAGTTTGCAGATTGCACCAAAATCTGAGATATAGTGGACAGTGAAGAAGGTTGCCTCAGATTACAACGGGATTTTGATCAGGTGGGCAAATGGGCTGAGGAATGACAGATGGAGTTTAATTCAGATAAATGGGAGGTGCTGCATTTTGGGAAAGCATATCTGAGCAGGGCTTATACAATTAATGGTAAGGTCCTAGGGAGTGTTGCTGAACAAAGATACCTTGGAGTTCATAGCACCTTGAAAGTAGAGTCGCAGGTACGCGGATAGTGAAGTAGGTGTTCGGTATGTTTTCCTTTATTGGTCAGATCACTGAGTACAGGAGTTTGGAGGTCATGTTGCAGCTGTGCAGGATACTGGTTAGGCCACGTTTGGAATATTGCGTGCAATTCTGGTCTTTTTACTACTGGAAAAATGTTGTGAAACTTCTAAGTGTTCAGAAAAGTTTTACAAGGATGTTGCCAGGGTTAGACGATTTGAGCTATCGGGAGAGGTTGAAACGATTGTTTTCCCTGGAGCGTTGAAGGCTGAGGGGTGACATTCTTGAGGTTTGTAAAATCATGAGGGGCATGGATAGGATAAACAAACAATGTCTTTTCCCTGGTGTGGTGGAGACCAGAGCCAGACGGCATAGGTTTAGGGTGAGAGATGAAAGATTTAAAAGGGACCGAAGGGGCAACATTTTCACGCAGAATGTGGTGTATGTTTGGAATGTACTGCCAGAGGAAATGGTGGAGGCTGGTAAAATTGCAGCATTCAGAAGGCATCTGGATTGGTATGTGAATAAAAAGGGTTTAGTGGGATATGGGTCAAGTGCTGGCATATGGTACGATGTGTTATTCAAAGAAACACTGATTAAAACATTCAAGGAGGATCTCGGATAACATCATTCTTGCCAATGTGTCTGTTCCAGATTATACAAAGATTGAAGTCCCCCAAAATTATCACACCATCTTTGTTACAAAGTGCAATGAATTCCTGTTTAATGCAGGGATGAGCAACGGAATACTGCTAGGCAGCTTAAAAATTGTCCTATTGCTTTTGTTTTTGACACGTAGCACACAGAATTTGCATTCAGGCTGATTCAATTGCATAATCTGAGGCCAAATGCTTTCTCTGTAATGCCTTTGTTATCCATTAGTGTCAGGGTCCCCATCTTGCTTTTCCATTCTGCCTGAGATCCTGTAAGGTTGTTCACAGTTGAATATTTATGTTCCACCTTTTGTTCACCATGTAATCAAGTCTGTCTGATGACAAAATCTCATTTTTCTCTGTGTCACAACTCACCATAATGCAGATATTTTGTCCATTCCAAAAATAAACAGCATTATAATTTACATTTTCCCAAAATGTTCTGTCACAAACATATTCAACTGGTGTCCAGTTTTAGTTCAACTCTGTCCTTTCCTGTTCCTTTCTGCTTGTCGTCAGCCTCATCCCCATGCGGTTCCGAGCCTTCACATTTTCTCATGGGATTTGGAAATCTGGTTTCACCTGAACCCTGTCCCCGCATCCTCTCTGTCAGTTTAAAGCCCTATCCATAAACCGACCGTCATAATTGGCCAAGACACTGCTTCCAGCTAGGTTGGTTTTAATGCAATCTTGGGATGTTGCTGTCTCTGGCTGGCCAGCATCTTAGGCTTACCCTGACCTGTCTTAGACCTGAGTGGCTTGCCAGACCATTTCAGAGGGTGTTTGAGAGTCAAACCAATTGCTCTGAGTCTGGATTCATATGTCGGCCTGATCGGCAACCAATAACAGATTTCCTTACTTAAATGGTATTCAGTCGTCAGATGGGTAACCCTGCTACCGGCATTAAATTCTGGATGCACAGTCGAGTGAGAGTAACGCGAGATCATTGCCTGGCACACTGACAGCTCCCACATCTCTGAGTACTGATCCAAGTGCACCTTCTTCCTGACCGTGGTTTGATCGTGATGCCTTCTTGCACTCTGGTGATATCACTCAGTATCTCTCCATGTGATATCTGTCACCGTGAGGGTTTAATTGCTGCCGGTGAGTGCAGCCTTTGCAGCTGCTCCAGAACCTGAGCCAACAGAACTCTCCACTCCACGGAGACGAGGCAGCTCAGGCCAGGGATGTAGACAGGGATTTTCCAGAACTCTGTGGAGCTCAGTGCCATTCTCCATGTGTAAACCTAACTGCATCAGTTTAATTTCCAATTCTGTCAAGTTCTCTGTCTCCTGTAGGTGATCAGGATGTTTTTGACTCAGCAGAAGTCCAAATTCTTGTTTCATTCATCACCACACTGAAGACAGTTGGTCTGCGAGAGTAAGATCTGGAGCCTTCAGTAAATCCTGCAGATAGGTAAGATCACTCACAATGAACAGAGCAGAGTATACTTAAGGCATCAAACTTTGGTCCAGAAGACATGACATAGATACAGTGTTGAAGCACGAACACAGAGCATGATAGTTTCCAGGCTCAATCTCCACCATCTTGTTTATTTTCATCACTGCTGTACTGAGCCTACCCATGTCAATATAGGAAGTTGAAAGTTATCAATCCAGGCCTGTGCTGTCTTAGTGAGGATCAGTACAATAAAGGGGAAACCAGGCCTCCCCCCAAGGAGATGGCATTGAAACCTGGGAACCTTCTGTTCTATATTCCCCCCTCACGCTGTCTCCTGTCGTGTGATAGAGTCATACAGCAAGAAGACATACCTTTCAGTTCAACTCATTTGCGCCAGTGTCTTGAATGCTTGTACTTGCAGAAAATTTCCTGTTTCTATAACCTCCACCCCTCTCATACTCCCGCTGTATATTTGAAACCTACTCCAATGCTGATGACTCTCCCAGTGTGTACATTGCTCCAGTGTTGATAACATGCCCAATCTCAATAATCTCATCCTGTACCCAGTAAATTAATCCCTATTTCTGTAGTCTTGCACAATACTTACGGTGCCCCCGTCTCTGTAAATTCCTCCAGCCTGGACAAAAATACCCACCTGTGGACCTTGCTCAAGCCCCAGGAGAACATGATATCACTGCATGCCATATAACACTCCTGCCTCCTGGCCTACAGCACCACGCAATCACAGTAAGGTTTTCCCATCCCTACAGTGCTCCTTATCTGTATAAACACCTCCAGACCCTTTTCAAGCCACAACAGCACTCCACAACTCTGTTTGCTCCTCCACTCCTGACAGTCCTCCCAGCACCTCAAACATTCCCTCTTTGTGTAATTCTGAAATTTGGTGCAGCACGGTGACTCAGTGCTGAGCAATGGTGCCTCACAGCGCCAGGGACCCAGGTTCTATTCCTCCGTTGGGTGACTGTCTGTGTGCAGTTTGCATATTCTACCCGTGTCTGCGTGGGTTTGCTCAGTTTTCATCCCACAGTCCAAAGATGTACAGATCAGGTGAATTGGCTATTCTACGTTGCCCTTAATGTTAGTTGCATTATCAGATAGAAGAGGCTCTGGGTGGGTTACTGTTTGGAGATTTGGTGTGGACTTGTTGGGGCGAAGTACCTGTTCCCATGCTGAAGGAAATCTAATCTAAACTCTCCCTCTCCGTTCCATATTACTGTCCCTAAATTTCCACCTCTATCCATAAACAGCCCCAAACCCTTCAAACCTCCGAGTCTCTGTGACCTCCCGCAGGCTCCCTCGTTAACTTTGTGACGTTTTCCAGTCCTGGAACACTCTGAAAATGTGAACATCCTACAATCCTCCCTACCTGCGTAATCCTCTCAGGTCGCTGTAACACCCCGATCTGTCGAACCAACACCAATGTTTGTGATTCTCCCGATCAGTTTCTACAAGACTTACTATCTCCGTAACCTTCGCCTGTCACTATCACCAGCCCTGCCAATTTAAGCTCCTCCAGTCTCTCCACAAACCTAATCATCTCCATAACCTTCTCCAGCTCTTACACCCTATCTGTTACACTCCCCTACAACCATCCCTAATTCAGATACCTCCTCCAGTGTCTGCAATGGTCCCTATCTGTGTTAGTGCCTCCAGGCTCGATTGGTGTTCCTGTCTCTGTAAGCTCTGACAGATTGTACAGCTTACCGGTCCAATTAATTTCCAGAACCTCAGCATCTGACATCAGCAAATGTATTTATTACCTACAGCCTTCCATAGCTGTGTTCGTTCCTCAATTCTATACAACTTCATAATCTCTGTAAATAGCACCATTCCATAAAATTCTCCGTGTCTGCGTAAACTGCCCCAATCCTACAGTGAGAAGCTTCACTGTCCTTTTGTTCACCTGTAGTCCCTTCAGATCTTCCTGCATATTTCCTGACTCCATTGAATACAGTTCATCCCATGTTACAACTCCTATAACTCATATGTTACTCCCCATCTCTGTGATATTTTTCAGTTAATGCAATTCTCATTCTTTATCTCCAGAACCTCCAATACCCTGATCGATGTAAGGTTATTGATCCCTTGCAGCATGTTTAATACCTATAGCAGCCTCCAAATCCTCACTGCATCCTGTCGCTGTAACCTCCTCGAATACTACAGTTCACTGTCTTTGTAATATTTTCCAGTATCTGCAACCCTGTTGATATCTGTAAACTCCTCCTGAACAGCACTCCACATCTGTGTGTAACTGATGAGAATGCTGCAAACCTGCCTTGACAGTCCTCACTAATTCTCTAAACTCCTGCAGCCCTACAACCCTCAGTATCTCTGGCTCTTCCAATCCCTACACTTCTCCCTTGCTGTGTGAACTGATCAAGCCCCTTCAACCCTTCCTATCTCACTCACCCCTGCAGCTCCAACTTTTGTCCATGTCAGTGTAATTCCCAGCACCAACAATCATCCCGGTCTCTATAAACTCATGCAGCTCCAACTACCACCTCAAACTGTGTAATCTCGAGTCCGTCCAATCCTTCCTTTCTCTAGAAACTCCTGTAGCTCTACATACCACCCCATCTGTGGCTATAACCCTCCCTTTCTCTAAAATCTTCTGTAGCTCCAACTACTACTTTGTAATGTCTCGTCCCTATATTCCTCCCGATCTCTGTAAGTTCTTCAGAACTGATAGCCCTGTAAATCTCCTTGACATCTTTCAGCCCGACAACCTATCTGATCTCTAACCACCAACAGTGATCTCAAACCACCCGAACTCTGTAACATCCTCCAGTCTCTACAGCCCAGCTTTTCTCTGTTAGCTTCTCTGGTATCTGTATTCCCTTTTATCTCCGGTTACAGATCCTTGCTCAGGGAAACAATGTCTCAGTACCGAATCTGTAAGAACACAAGAATCTTTGGTGTATCAATAAATTTGCCTTATTTTCGAAAATTTAGCGACTGCAAGTTCAACCTTCTCCACCTCTTCTCTTCAATATCCCTCCACTTTGAAGAACAGCCTGGTGATCTTTCTCTGGACTGCCTTCAATGCAAGATCATTTTCCCTCTAGATAGGGGAGAAAACCTTTTCACTGTATTCCCAGTGTAGGCTGACTGGAGTCCTCTATGTTTGTTTCAAGTCTTCCTTATGTTTATTCTCCATTCCCTTTGAAATCAATGCCAGCATTACATTTACATTCTCTATGTCCTGCTGGTCTTGTATGCTACCTTTCTGAGACTTATACACAAGGTTTCCCACGTTACTCCGTGGCGTAACTTTCTGCAGTTTATCTGAAACCAAGAGGTGACAGCATTAATCACAAAAGTGCTGGAATGTATGGTAAACGATATGCCAGAAATGCTAACTGCACACTTAGAAACATATGGAATAAGTGCAGTCCATAAGACCATCATGTATAGGGGTAGAATTAGGCCATTCGGTCCATCAGGTCTATTCCACTATTCGATAGTGTCTCAACCCCATTCTCTCACTCCCTGTAACCCCAGATCTCCTTATTCATTCAGAACCTGCTTATCTCTGAGTTTGATACACTGAATCACTTAGCATCCGCAGCCCCATGAGGCAGTGAGATTCACAGGTCCATCAATCTCTGGCTGAATAAATTCCTCCACTTCACCATTCTGAAGGGTCATCCCTTCACTCTGAAGCTGTGCCCTTGACCCCTAGTCTCTCCTACAAGTGGACAAATCCTCCCCACGTCCACTCCAGCCAGCCCCTCAGTATTCTGGAAGTTTAAATGGGATTCTACCGCCGCCTCTGAAACTTCATCAAATGCAGACTCAAAGACTTCACCTGCTCTTTATACGGCACGAATTTCATCCCTGGAATCTTTCTTCGTAAACCATTTCTCATACATCTTCACATCCTCTGTGCAGCCTCTGAATGAATAACCTGTAGCGTGAAGTCCCAACACTGACCCCTTCGGAGCTCCCCTCATCACCAGTTCCCATCGTGAAAAAGACCCCTTTCTTCACAGTCAGACAATCAGACCAATCCTCTATCCATGCTCAGCGTATTGTTCTGACAGGGACATTTCATTTCACACCCACTGCAGGATTTATTTTTCTGTCTGGCTGTAAACAGCAGAGTTTCAACATGACCTTCCCATCTATAATTCCCTGGAGAAGATGGTGGTGAGCTACCTTCCTGACGCATTGCAGTCCTTTGGGTGTAGGAACAGACACAGTGCTGGGAGGATGGAGCGTGGCTTGGAGGGCACCTTGAAAATGCTGGTGTTCCCGTGCACCTGGAACCAATGTACTTCCAGGGTACAGTGGTTCCGGGTTTGTGAACGGCTGTTGAAAGTGCCTTACTGAGTGACCTCAGTGCTACTTGTAGATCTTTTATTCCTTCATTCATTCATGAACATGAGCTTTGTTGGATGAGCCAGCATTGATTTGGAGTTGTCCCTGAGAAAGTGGTAGTGAGCTGCCTTCCTGAGCCCCTGCACCAGCCGTTGGATCTACGGCTACAACACTCCACATGTCTGTAACTGCACACAGACAATGCAGCTCTCTCCGTATATGTGACATCCTCCCCGCCATAACAATCTGACAGTTCCTCACAATATCTCACCTCCTACATTCCCATCTGTTCCTGAGATAACTAAAAATTGTTTAAACTTCTAATCACCCAAAATTTCTCCCTTTTTAAATTTGCAACCCCTTCAGTTTCTGTTACTCTCCATACAACTGCAATCAATGATAGCATAGGTTCTCTTCCTTAAATCTCTGTAATTACAATAGTTGCGTGTGCTAAATTGGCAATTTTCTTCCTACTTATTCATCTCAGGACATCCAGCCTCTACGATTCCACTATTTGGAATGCTCCCATTCTCTGTACCTCCTCATGTCCTGGGGGTACTTGAAAACCACCAGTGTCCGAAAGGTTTATATTCCCCCCAGTTACTGCGAGTCTTCTAACTCTGTAACATCAACAGTCTCCAGTACCATACGACACTTGCTGGCTGTCAATTTGCATTTGTTGAAGTCTACACATTTCTGTAAGCAACTCAGAAAAAGCCCTTTAGACTCTACAAAGCTCCGACATGAACAAGCCACTATCTCTCTATTTGCCTTGCCTTCTTCAGTGTCTGCAATTCTCGCTGTAACTTCCAGTAAACTTCTTCAGTTGCTGCAGATCTGCCCAGCTCCCCAAATAACCTGTTACATCCGACATAGCTCGCTCAATCACTGTAACACCCTCTGCTCAGTCTAATCCTCCTCTTTTCCATTGTTTTCCAGGCACAACAGCGACTCTGTAAGGCAGCAGTGCGGAATGGGATGTTATAAATCTCAGCTGAGGCTTGAGGCCTACCATTACCTGGGAGTCACAAAGGCAGAGAACCTGAGAGAGAGCAGTACAGAGCGTGAGAATATAAATCAGCAGCGAGGATTCGAGGCCGACTGGGACTTGGAGTTGGAGAAAAAGCAGAGCAGGAGGCTCGAAACCAACACTGAGTCACAGAGAGAGTGACCATGTGAGGGAGCAACTTGGAGCAGGAAAATGTGGCTCACTCACTCCTGGGAGTTACAGAGGCAGCAAAGTGAGAGGATATAAATCAGCAATGAGAATCGAGGCCTAGTCATACCTGGGATTCACAGCCACGGTGAATCTGTGAGGGAGCAGAGTGCAGTGGAAGCTGGAGGATTAGACGTACCTGAGAGTCACAGAGACGTTGGCCCTGTGAGGGAGCAGAGTGGAGTGGGAGCTGGAGGATTAAACGTACCTGGGAGTCACAGAGACGGTGACCCTCTGTGGGAGCAGAGCTCAGTGGCAGCTGGAGGATTACATATACCTGGGAGTCACGAAGACGGTGACCCTGTGAGGGAGCAGAGTGGAGTGGAAGCTGGAGGATTACACGTAGCTGGGAGTCACAGAGACGGTGACCCTGTGTGGGAACAGAGTGGAGTGCGACCTGGAGGATTACACGGACCTGGGAGTCACAGAGATAACTTTCTGCTGATGGGACCTGCCTGCACTGAGTTTGGAAGAAGTGCAAGAGACATCACAGAAAAGGCTGTAAGTTCATTGGCTAATAAATACACCGTTATTAACGATTGTCAGTTAATTGCTGTAAGTCAGCAAAGTTACTTTTTTCAATTTCTGAAGTAAGGATTGATCGCAGAAATAAGAAAGAATGTGAAATTCTGAGCCAGTATAATAAATTACCGTCCGTAAGCCACAGTGGAAGAAGGGACTTAACCATATTGTTATTTCTCGGATGTTAACTTCATTCTAAGTAATTAATTAAGTTACTCGAGACATGATGCATTTTACGACATGACAAGACATGTTTGTCATATGGTAAATGTGTTCTGTTACATTGGGAAGTCATAACCCCTGCTCGTGTCCTAGATGAACACTGGGTCTTGGAGATCAGACAGTGCTAGAGACTCTGTTCTGCTGAGAGTTATGGGGATAGCACACACACAGAGCAGATCACCCTGCAGATATGACAGCCTGGAATAAGGAAGGGGATGGGGGACGAGGCAATCGAAGAGAAAAGTCAGGGAATCCAGGAAAACCCTGATCTCTCCCTCCCAATTCAGTTTCCCAGTTTGGAAGCTGATGAAGGTGCGGCCTGCACAGGGAAGGACAGTCAGAGCCACGTCTGTGGCACCACAAGCAGCCTGACTGTACAGGAGGGGAGGGAGAAAGAAGGAGAAGCATTAGGCACAGGACATTCAGGAAAATGAAGAAGATGTCAGTGTTTCTGTAATTACAGGGTAGTGGGGTTAAGAATGTTACTGTGTCTGCAGGACATTCATCTGGGGGAGAGTGAGCAGTCAAAGGTCACGTCCATGTTGGTAAGAATGACCTGGGTAGGAAGGGTGAAGTGGTAGGGAGCTTGGTGGATGGTTAGCAAGCCGGTCCGCAAATCTAGCAAGCCCTTGGTAACTGCCAGTGCCGTGTCCAAGTGAGAACAGGACTTGGAGTTTTAGGTGTTTGAGATTGTGACTGGAACGATGGTGCAGCAGGAAGGGTTTCAGATTCCTATGACATTGGGACTGTTTCTGGGGAAGGTAGCAGCTATACAAGCTGGATGGGCTAACATGACAGAGCTGGGACCGAATTTCTTACTGGTTTTTGGGCGAGAGATTGAAAATAGCTTGGCCTGTGCTTAGGATCCATAAAGGAATAGTAGAGGAGACTACGAGGATTCTCAAAATACTGCGAAATTGAGTTGGCTCTAACTTACAACAACAAGTTTATCAGTGGAAGATGGAGTAAGAAAGAAAGCCTTAATCTGAGGTCCTCTGCCTGGACATGAATACTCGGAGTGTGCTGAGTTACTGATGCAGATTGGTGTGTGGAAATCTGGCTCAAGGAATGGTAGGACTGAGTGTGAATTATTGCTGGGGATAACGAATTCCAAAATGAAAGAAAGGAAGGGAAAGGATGAAGACAGAAGTGCTGATTTAGATTAGTATTAGTTAAGGAGTCCAAGAGAAAGATGATCCGTCCAAGGACAGAATTAATTTGGCTGGAGCTACAGAACAAAAAGTATACAATTACACTGTGCGGTACAGTCTGTTGGGCAGCAACCAAAGAAGTGATGGAGAGAATAAATATGCAGGCCCGTTTGAGAGCCATGACAATACTGCAGATTAGTTATACTGAGAAACTTAATTTATCCAGGTATTGACTGGGTTATTGGTGGCGCAGGGTCACGAGGGGCAAGTGTTCCTAGATTACCTGGAGGAGAGATTACTGCAGCAGTATGTGTCCAGCCCAAGAGAGCATGTACTATTGGACCTGGTCCTTGGGAAAAGGTGGGGCAAGTGGATCCAGTGTCAGTAGGGGAAGATTTTGTGGGGCAGCGATCATTTTATTGTAACGTTCAGGATGATAGTGGACAATGATATACAGTAATTGAGAATGAGAAGCATTAGTTGACTGAGAACAGCCTTTAATGGGGCAAGAATGAAGCTCGGAAGGTTTGACTGGAACACCAATTTGGTCAGAAAATGACAAACTGAACCATGGACTCACTGCAAAGAGGAGATGGCCTGGATCCAGTCGAGGAATGCTCCCTAAAATATGAACGGCAGGATAAACAACCCCAATGCTCCCTCGGTGACAGTGGAGAACAATAGAATTCGTGTCAGATGGAGAATTGAATTGGGAGCCACGAGGAATGCTGGAGGTTCAGAGGGGAGATGGTCGAGCAGAGCGGAATTATGGGAAACCTGAGAGCCACCATAGAGCTGTCTCAGAATCCTCCCGTGAGCCCCTCATAATGAGCGTGTTCAAAGATGGAGTAAGTCTGCAGCAAAATTAGAAAGAGGATTTATACCTGGAAAAAGATCTCCACAAGTAGTTAAGATACACTTAGATGCGCTGTAGCTGCATGTTTGACTGAAACATTCAGGAGGCGATTGGGTGATTTTTAATACAAAACAAATGTGAGGATGTGAGTGAAGGAAAAGATAATTACTCAGCAAACAGTTAAGTTGAAGAGCTGGGTAGCCATCATCGGCCATATGGCACCCTTCTGTGCCAAAAGACGTCTGTATCATTCAGTGTGATGTCTTGAGAGTCCTCCAAATCCATAAATATTCCGTCTTTGTAACCTCGTCGATGCTGTATGATACATTCTAATCTCTGCAATCTCCATCAGCCAATGTCGCCCTCCTTATCTCTGTAACTCATACAGTCCGTATAAACCTTCTTTCTCTGGAATCTCCTCCAGTCCCGATAACCTTTCCTCTCTATAATATATTTCTCAAGTCTTTACAGCTCTCCCCTTCTCTGCAACTACTCTGTTCCACAGAAACCTAATCTTTGCAATCTCCTCCAATCCATACAACAATCAGCATTACTAACCACCTCCTGTCCTGACAAATTGCAGTATCTCCATAAACTTCAGTCACTACAGTGTTCATTGTGTCTCCAACGTTCTCCAGCACTGACAACCCTACCCATCTCTTTTTTTTTGCTCCAGTCCCTACAATTTTCCCTGTTGTGTAACCTAATCCAATGCCTAACAAGCTGTGTAACATCCTCTATTCCCGACCATGCTCCTGATTCTGTAACCACCTTCTGCCACGACACAGCTCACTGTCTCTGCAACCTCCAGGTTCTAAACCCGTCCTGATCTGTGGAAATTTCCCCATCTCTCTGTAATAGCTACCCAGATGTTAAAACTGAAATAACTCCACAAAGGCTGGTATCCTGTTATCAAATCACCTTTTGTTTCTACATGCATGATCCATGGCACTGACCCACGCTAGCTCAGAGGCGGCTCTTATAGTTAACAGATCCCCTGATGCTTCTATTTATTTCTGAGCCAGGATTCCCTGATTAGAACCGGTTAACAGTCCCAATCAGGTAACATGTATTAATGAGGTTACCTGACTGACCTCGTTCAAATCACTATAAAAGCACTTCACGTATTTCTAACGTTCATGAACACCTGCAAATCCTCTAGTCTCTGAAACCTCCTCCAGTTCAGCCAATACTGTCTCTGTAAATTTCCCCAAGGACAGTCCTGTACCTTTCAGTCGAACCTCCTGTTATCAATCTCATGCAGGACCAATACAAGCTTTTTTTTTTCCTGTTTTCCACAAACTCTCGGTCTCAATGTTCTCCACTCAGAACATCTACTACTAATCACTACCTGGTTCCAAAAACTCGGTCTGCAGTTTGTGTGTGACCTTCTCCATAAGGAGGAAGGGGATTTCGAAGCATGGAGCTTCATAGGACATGGAGCCCTTTATACAAATACGAATGTTTGTAGAAACTAGTGGGTTTACAGAAGTGGGAAGGGTCATGGAACATGAAGGATGCTTCAGATACTGGCAGCTTGTAGGCACAGTGGACAGAATTTTTATTTCTGGAGTCGAGAGATAAAGAGAAATAAATCATATGCTAAATTGTCCAGGTAACATTTTCATCAGGTGTCGGGGAGTGTTTCTCTCTACAAGGCTCTTGTAGCCAGAATGTTGATCTGGCTGCTCCAGCTCCATTTTTACTTCAACCAAAACCTAAAACTATTCTTGTCTTTTTAATCTCCTTCCGCCCCGAGAACAACCCATATCCCTGCAATATCCCATAACCTTCACACACCTTCCTATGTCTGTAAGGTCCTCTGGACCCTACACCTATCCTGGACTTTGCACTTCCTGCTATCCCTGAATGATATTACAACTACTGCTAGGCCTTTCTCAGGACGTTCTAATACTTTCTCACATAATTTTTAAATATTAGAAGACACAGAAGGAGAATTACATTCTTCTTATCTCCTAACAAAATGTTTCACTCGAGGTGAGCATTTTCATTCCGACAGGCCGAAGTATATTTGTAAACCTCCATCTACCAGCATATTGTGTGTGCGTGGAGGGGAGGAGAGGGAGTGTGAGGTTGGGTGGGGGGTTTCGGTTGTGTGTGTTGATGATGTTGTCAGTTTGCATTGTGTTTTGAGCTGCTTCCCTCCCACCCTCCCAGACTGAATCCTCGAGGGTTATAACACCCAGCCATTGTCGCTGCAGTAGGGTGGGGAGGCCATCTGCGGGAGAGATTGTGTCATTTTAAGCACCACAGAGACGGTCAGACCTGCACCTGCATGTAGGTGCTCACAGAGTTGGGTGTGTGTTGCTGGAAAAGCACAGCTGGTCGGGCAGCATCCAAAGTGCAAGAAAATCGAGATTTCAGGCCACATCCCTTCATCAGGAAGTTTAAATCCTGAAAATGTGGGATGACCATAGCCTTAGAAAGCCTCAAGACTCCCACTTTTACATTGTAGTCCTCTCGAGATGAATGATAACATCGTATTTGCCTTCTTAACTAATAACTCAACCTGCAAGGTTATCTTCGGCGAATCCCAAGTCCCTTTGAACATCAGATTTCTAAATTTTCTTCCCATTTAGTAAATAGTCCATGCCCGTATTCTTCATACCAAAGTACATGACATCACGCTCTTGCAAATTGTATTCCATCTGCTACTCCTTTTCCCATTCTGCTATACTGTCTAAATCTTTCCGCAGGGTCCCTGCCTCCTAAATACTACATGTCCCTCCACCTATCTTTGCATTATTGCAAACGTAGCTAGAATGCCCTCAGTTCTGTCGTCCAAATCATTAACCTATAAAGTGAAATATTGTGGTCCCAGCACTGAAAATTGTGAAAAACTACTAGTCATCGGCTGCCATCCTGAGGAGTATTTTATTCCCACCCTGGCTCCTGCCAGATCGGCAATCCTTTATCCATGTTAATAACTGAGCTTTAACACCATGCGCCGAGGCCTTCTGGAAGTTCATACAAGAACTCCCATTGGCTCCCTTGATCTGACCTGCTTGTTACCTCTTCAAAGAAATCTCAATAGCTTATGGGCAAGGTATTTATTGAAATGGGGAGCAATCAGAAGGTCTGAGTCATTCCTACAGACAGGGAGGGGAGTGTTCCTCAAAGCAGTCTCAGGTCTCGACAGTGGAAAGGAGACTGCATTGAGAGCAGCGATGACAGGAGACTGAATTGAAAGAGTACGAGTGAAATGTTTTTTCACCTGGAAGATATGACTGGGGTCTTGGACAGTGAGGAGGGAAGAGGGGAATGGGCAAGTGTTTCAGCTTCTGTATTTGCGTGGGAAGGTGCCATGGGGGAGTGGGGAAGTGTTCGGGTTGATGGAGGGTGTCACAGAGGGGATAGTCCCTGTGAAATGCTGACATTGGACGGGAGGGGAAGATGTATTTGATGGTGCTGTCCTGCTGGAGGTGGTAGAAGTGACGGAGGATGATTCTGTGAATGTGGATTCTCGTGCAGTGGGAAGTGAGGACAAGGGGAGGTCTATCACTGTTCTGGGAAGGAGGGGACGGAGTGAGGGCAGAAGTGAGGGGCATGGGGCAGTCACAGCTGAAGGCCCTGTCCACCGGAGTTAGAAGATTTCTTTTTTGAGAGAAATGCTGTTCATGTAGGAAGCTTCCCATGGAATGTGGCATCATCGAACAGAAATGGCAGAGCCAGAAAAACTGGGAGAATGAAGTCACTTTCAACTGATCATGTGTTCATCTGCAGACAGAGGTTCCCCCTGAATGATTGAAAAGAGCCAGGCATTTCAATTGCAGATTTCTGTCTTATATCTGATCTAAAACGGGATGTGAAAATAGACTCAGGTAAAGGTCAGTAGATGTGTGGGTGAGACATTTAAACAGATAATTCATAACGGTCATCAATAATTGACTCTGGTCAAAAGGAAGATGATATGAAGATGTGAAGATGACTTAACTATAAAACGTTCATGATGTATGTATGACCCTTGGAAGAAAGGCAGGAAAGTATATGTGGGACACCTGGTGGATGTGACTGAGGAACTGGTTTCAGGGAACAGGCAGAGAATTTAAACCAGTATTTTACATCGTTTCTCACAGGGGAAGTCACAAAGTAATTCAATAATATAAACAAACCTGTAGTCGGATGAAAGTTCTTGAACTGTCTCTAACAAAAGAAACATTTTTTTAACAAACAGGTAAGAATAAGGGTAGAGAGGTCAGCAGTATTTCATAGCTGGTTTTAGAAGAAGTGGTTACAGAGTGACTGGTGGCACTGTGCGAAATATTCCATAACTCTCTGGAATACAGGAGATTTACAGCGAAACTAGAGAACCTGTAATGTGACGCCTGTCTTCAAGAAAGGAGTGAGTCTTCAACTGTTTAGGCGATTCCATTATCTGAATGGTGCAGTATATTTGAGACCCTGAATGGTCTCATGATATACTTTCATCCTGAGTGATTTTTTAAAAAAATCTTCTCCTTCCACTGATGTGTTACAGATTGGGGGACAAACATTTGCCTGAACCTGAGCATTCCAGTTACAGCATTTTCCAGAAGAATTTATAACCATGGCGGGGTATTGAATAGGCGAGGGAGCTTGTAGGTGCTGCATGCTGTCGTGAGAGTGGTGGAGCATGAGCCTTGTTCGGGCGTCAGTGCTATGACAGATATACAGTGAGTGTGTGGAAGCAGACAGAATATGGTGACCCTTATCCTGACAGATTGGGAAAGGTTATTGAGGCTTGTCCTGTGTTGCTGGACATTTCTTCATACCGCAGGTACTGCACTGAGCTGGGTGGTGAGCTCAGACCATGTTCGCTCGGTCTGATTGTGCGGGTCCTCTGGGAAGAGAAAGATCCTCTTCTGTACCAGCTGTTCCACTGTGTCCCTGTCAACAAATCGTGGTATATTGTCCCTTATCTGCCATGCTTAGGGTAAATTGTGCCGGGCAGCTCTGAACTGAGAAAGCTCAACCGTGTGCCCGTTGACCATTTACTAGTGCTCTACTAGAGCTCGAGTGCTCAATTTATAAGCTCTGAACATTGTTCAGTCCTAGACGGATTGCTAGTCCACTAGCAGTACACTTGTCTACGAAGTGTTTCATGATGAACAGATATCTCATCTTGCCTTATACGTGTCCGGGCTGAAACTGTGAGGAGGAATGAATATCCGATATAATTCCTGACATAACTGTCGCTCCTCCAGCTCAGCCCATTCTGCTGCCAAACTCCATATTTCTGCAAACTTTTGTCCATGAAGTAATTACCCAAGCAAGACATGAATATCTGTCCCTCTGTTATGGACCAGAGCAGATCCTCTCAAAGTACATGGAGAAGGTAATCTCGACCCGAGCGTTTTCTTATTTTAAAGGTAAATGTGAGGTGCTGTATTTCAGATACAATTCGATTGGTCAAAATATTCGACATTAAGAAAAACACAATCTATTCAAACACAGTAGACAAAACATTACGAAAACAAGAGGATCTTGGAATAACTTAATTCTTTTGGAAAACTTAACAGAATAATAGGTTATTCAAATAACAGTAACTGCTCCAATATAGTAACATCCGAGAAAAACTCACATGTCGAAAAACAAATTCAGGAAACAGATTGTCTCACATGCAGTTCTCCAATCCAGGAGGAAAGAACATCAAAAACAATTCTGAGAGAAATCTCAGAGAGAGAGTGTGTCGCAGCCGGGAGAGATTCACTGCTTTCCAACCCTGCTGAGACCCCAACAATAACTGACGAAAGGTAAACCGAAAAACCCTGGTTCTGGGAGAGTTTGATCATCACTCCACATGACTGGACAGTGGCTGCAAGGACCACAGGGAATAGAGTGTATCTACACCGTCTAAGGCATTGTAGTAGACTCTCAAAAATGTCTAACCCCACCGAAGCCATTAAATGATGGTCAAATATATGTCAAAGTTAAATATAAATACATAAACCAAAAGAATGCAGCAGGCCTGGTGATCAGATACAGATGGCGTCAGGTGCCCAGAAATTCTTACCTTGCCAAAACACAGTAGAATCAACGAGCTAGTGAAGAGAAAGTATCATCTCCCTCCCTTACCTCTAACTCTACATTTGGAAATGTACCATTCACCCAATAGTCAGCGATGTCAGCATCCCATCCAGTCCAAATGTTATTGGAATATGTCAGGGTCGTTGTGAAAGGGGTTAACTGGAGATGTTTGTTCAGTGACTGTGATTAATATCAGTCTTCCTGGACTTAACTGTATCACTGAGGGTTTCCCCCTTCCATAATTAGGGGCTTCTATCAACTTGTTACGCCATAGTATTCGGGGCAGCGTCATCCTCGACACGATTGGGATCAGCAGCTACAAGGAGAGGGAGAATCTGAGAAAATTAGCCTGGAATGTTCCAACAATGGAACAGAACCTGAGAACATTAGACTGGAATTTTCCAACAGTGGATCAAAATCTGAGAACATTATACTGGAATGTTCCAACAACGGATCAAAATCTGAGAACATTAGGCTGGAATGTTCCAACAATGGGCAGGAGTTTATCCGATGGTCTTTACTATCTTTCTCTAGATTCGGCATGATTAGAGTTGCAGATAGAAGGTGTGCTGATGATTATTCAGGAAGATTACTACGCCATCCTCGCTATCCTTGGTGTTCCTGGTAAACCTATCTCTGTCAATTCTATGATGGTGGTGAGGGTTATTGCTACTTCGGTTATTTATATTTAGCAAAAGCATAAACTTTCAGTCATAAACTCGATTTCGAGTCCCCTTTTTACCCTAAAATGTTCTACAATTCTGGATTGTCTCTGCCATTAAAACGGTCAAAATCCACCTCTAAAATATCTCCAGTCTCCACTTTTACCACAGTGCTGTTGCTGAATGAGCTTGTCATCTACCCCTTCCTTAACTTCAGACTTTATGGCTTCACTTCTCTTCTGACCTTTCTTCCCCATTACAAATATTTTGACCACAAACTTATTCTTGTCTCTACAGTTACTTCACAACAGGGGCACTGTATCAGAGTAATAATATCATTGTCTGTGTAATTCAGAGGCACAGGCTATGATTCTAAACTTATTGTTCCAAATCCTACCACAGCCGATGACAGAACAGAAATTCGAATGATAAAAATTGGAATGAAACCTAAATTCACTCGTGGCAACCATAAACCACCAGATTTCTTTTTCCTTATTTTACCGATAACCTTTCGTAAAGAACCTTAACATTTTTGCCCAGTCTGGACTAAGTGTGAATTCTGACCCATATCAATATGGTTGGCTGCATATTTTCTCGACAAGTGGCCTCACAGTCAAGAGCAATTAGTGATGGACAACAAATGCTGGCATCCTGGGAAACAACAACATAAAAAGTTAAATAAACGAAGGAACTGTGGATACCTGAGTTCTGACAAAATTCTTCAGCAGTCATGCCTCTCTGTCAGGAGAAACACAGATAATGTTTCGAGTTCAGTGACCTTATCAAAACTTAATGCAACTGGGAAATAATATTATTTATATCAGGGATGATAAGAAGGGTGAGTGGGAGGTTTGTGTTGAATGAATGGAGGAACGTTCAGCAAAAGAGAGACAGAGCAAGAGACAGGCAAAGCAAGCAGAAGGATTGCTGATGATGAACTGCAAGGAAAATAGAATGGGAAGTTATTCTAACATTTTCCCTTTTCTGATATTCCTGAATATCACGTAATTTAGGTATGTGCCTGTTTAAAGTGAGTTATGTTCCTTCTATCTCTCTTCCCTGAGTGTAGTGACCAATTTCGTCGGCAATACTGGTGCTGCCCGTCTAGTTGCTGAGATACAGAGAAACATAATGTCACATTGTCAACTGGTTCTTTCGAGAGAGTTACTGTGGGACTGTGAGGAAACGTAACAGCTTTCTTCGCTAGGAAGAGAAACTGAGGCGAGGGAGGCATTTACAACATTGAATGCGTGCACCATGGGTATGGGAATTTGACTTGCTGGTGTCAGTAGAAGGTCAGTGAAGTTCAGGTGAATGGTTTTCCTGGCTTTGTATTGTCAGCTGCTGGGTTCATTCAGGGAGACCTGAGGTCTGGGGATGCCTCCCTGGATACTGCATTTACAGAGTGTCTGGGTGCATGGGAAACAAATGGAGTTGAGACTAGACAGAAGGGAAGCTTTGTAAACAGAGAGGAGGTGGGCACTTCAATTTCCTCCCTGGGATTTCCAGGAACATTTATCTAAGCTGGACACATTCCAGGTGTAAAGTATGAAGCCAGCTTGGTTCAAAAATGAGGTGCTCACTGAGCTGTGTCCCCTCCTTCAGTATAACCTGTAGCTTCACACCAGGGACAGGACTTTGCTGACTCTCACCATGAAGAGAACTGTTTCGATTCTGGAACTTTCCATGCAGGAGTGGGTAATATATACACCATCTCTGAAGTGTAGTCCTCCGATGTATTGCTAGCTGACAGAAGCCATCTGCCTGCTGAGAGGAATGCATTGGTTCCATCTCCATACGAGTAGGTATAGAAACTAACTTTCTGAAAAATAAGGGAACAGAGTGTCTGGTAAAAAATGATGGACGGCAGAAAATTAGAATTAGTGAAGAGTATGTTTTGAAAATCTAATTGAATTGAAGTTTCATAAGTTGCTGCATCTGATGAGCTCCATCCCAGAGTATTGAAGAGGTCGCAACAGAGCTAATGAAAGAATGACTGATTATTCTGCAAAGCTGGTTACATTCTGGAAAGGATGCTGCAGACTGGAAAGCAGTTATTGTTCCACTAAATATTTAAAACAGGATGGGGAGAGAATACAGAAAACTAAGTAACTTGATTTCAGCTGTGAGAAAAACATTGTAACCTTTTATGAGGAATGTGACAACTATTCACTTGGAAAATAATGATATGATTTGGTGCATCGGACGAGATTCAGGAAAGGGAAATGATCTTTGCTGAACCTGCTGGGAGTTGTGAATATTGTCTGCTGTGACATCGACCATTGAGAAGCAGTGGGAGTGGAGTATTTGAATTTTCAGAATACGTTTGACATGTTTGAATATGAGTGAGTGGAGAATATTAGAGTCCATGGATTGGTAGGGTTGGAATACATACTATATAGATTAAATATTGGGTAATGGAGAATGAGAAGAGTAGTGCTTTTTTTCAGGTCTGAAGGCTTGTTGGCTGGCAGAAGGAACAGTGTTTTTGCAGGAGGTATTCACAAGGTATGTAAATGATTCAGATGTGAACAAATAATACAATCACTCCCTTTATATCTATTAAATGGTGAGAGGTTGGGAAGGGCTGGTGTTGAAAAGAACCTCGATGTTCTTGGTCATAAATCACTAACAGAATTCTTATGGGGCAGGAAGTAAGTGATACGTGGCACTTCATGCAAAATGATTGAAGTACCAGAGTTATATACCTTTCCCGTTGGGAGTGTTTTATTGAGACAGTATTTGGTGCATTGTTTACAGATTTGGTCTGTTTTATAAATAATGGTCTTTTTGTCACCGAGACAGTGCAAAGTAGTTTCACCAGACAAAACCCTGGCATGATGGCACCATGAGGAGAGAGAACAATAACTATATGTTTAAACTGTAGCGCTTTGAGAGAATAAGAAGATGAAACTTGATGGTTTTCGACGGACACTCATTACGTCCTAAAAAGCTGAATAGTGTGAAAATGCTATATTTTAACTGGATGGTTGACTCCCGATAGTTTACTTGCCTCTGCAGTGCCCTCATGTCTATTGACAGAGAGGTACAGTCTCTAAGTGAACTCTGAACACTTTAAACCACAGTTACTGTGTGAAACTGCATTGAATGTCACTTTGTACACAATACTATCAGCAGTCACAATACCTTCATTCTAAAACACTTAACAATTCCGCACCACCTTCTGACCTCCATGGAGACCATGGGTCTGCTATATTGGAGATGGAGGACACCTGGGAAAATGGTTAAAAAAGTTGGCATCATTGCTACTGCCAAAAAAAAACATATTAAAGTTACACAAATGTACAATTAATAATTAAGTCACGAGGGACAAGATGGTGCAGACTATCTGTTGGGTCCCTGCTCCATTTGTTTGTGAATTTGTAGCATCTCTAACACCTTCTTGATCCTGGGTTAGTTTCCTGTTCCTCAGTGAGTAACTCCAGATGCAAAGCACTCTCTTTCTGATCCCGTGTAAGTGAGGGAGTTAGCAGATTCCTTCCCTTACTGTGTAATTGGCAAGAGGGACTGAATGAGCAATCACACGTCTTGTCCAATATTTTGAAGGGTTGAATGACTTCCGCATATTCTTGTGAACACAGATTGAGATGCCGAATTAGCTGCACCTTTACTGTCGAAATGTAGAGTGCTATTACATGAGTGTTAACCAGACTTTATCAGCACGATATTGAATGGTGTCCAATTCTTGGTGCACATGCACACAAACTGTTTCAAGAGCTGAGGAGGGCCAACTTGTTCTGAACTTCAGTGAATATTAGCAATTCTGCTCTGTTTGGACTCAATGGGCTGAATGTCCTCCTTCCACTCTGTAAGGACGCTATACTGACGAAGTGGAGATACCTGGGCTGAGTGAGCTACCCTTAGGATCTCCTGCAGAGATGCCCAACGGCTGGGATGATTGATGCCCACCGATGATAAACATCTCCCTTGTGTTGTGACTGACTCCAAAAAGTGGAGAGGTCGCAATCAATTCACAGTCCGTGCAAATTTCCTCAGATTCCTTGATGTCATCCTTGGTCTAATGCTACCTTGAGTTCAGGCCCAGTCTCTCTGTCTAATCCCCCGTGTTTCCTCTTTTGTTCATATCAATAGGTCATGGTGTAGAAGCAGAGAATGTTTTCTTCAAATAGAGGGTAGTGAATGTCAGGAATTCCCTTACACAGAGGGTTAGGAGAGCTAGATCATTGAAAGGGACCAGTGGTGTCCCGCAGGGATCCGTTCTGAGACCTCTGCACTTTGTGATTTTTATAGCTGACTTCAATGAGGAAGTGGAAGGATGGTTTAGTAAGTTTACCAATGACACGAAGGTTTGTGAAGTTGTACATGGGTGTTTGGAGGGCTGTTGTAGGTTGCAACGGGACATTGACATAATGCAGAGCTGGGCTAAGAAGTGGCAGATGAAATTCAAACTGGTAAAGTGTGAAGTAATTCCCTTTGCAAGCTTAAATTTGAATGCAGAATACAGGGTAAGAGTCAGGGTTCTTGGCAGTGTGGAAGAACAGAGTGATTTTGGTGTCCATGTCTCTAGATCCCTCAAAGATAATACACAAATTGGTAGGGTTGTTAAGAAGGCGAATGGTGTGTGAACTTTCATTAGCAGGAAGATTGACTTTAAGAGACGTGATGTTATGCTGCAGCTCTGTCGAGCCCTGGTTAGACCGCACCTGCAATATTGTGTTCAGATCTGGTCACCCTATTATAGGAAGGACGTGGAAGCTTTAAAATGTTTAAGAATAAATTTACTAAGATGCTGCCTGTACTGGAGGGTAGGTCTTATGAAAAAAAAATTGAGGGAGCTAGGGCTTTTCTCATTTGCATTAAGAAGAATGAGAGGTGACTTGATAGAGGTGTCAACGATGATGAGAGGCAAAGAGAGAATGAATAGTCAGAGACCTTAACCCCAGGGCAGAAATGTCTATCACGAGAGGTCATCATTTTAAGAGCATTAAAGAAAGGTTTGGGGGAAATATCAGCGGTAGGATATTTTTAACACAGAGAGTGGTGGGTGTAGGAATGCACTGCCAGCGGTGGTAGTAGAGTCAAATACGTGAGGGAAACGTAAGAGATTTTTGGATAGGTACATAGAAGAGAATTCTCTGTGGAAGAGAATTTCCACTTTAAAGGCCCTTTTTAGAATTGCTCCTCATCCCTCTTATACAATCAGAGAGTCACACAGCGTGCAAACAGATCCTTTATTCCAGCCTGCTCACCCCGACCAAACACCGCTGGCGACAAGCCTCCAATCTGGAAAACAATCGGTTACCTTCAAGACAATTTTGTATCCAATTGGTTAGCTTTCCCTGGATTCCATGTCACTTGACCTGAATAATCTATTATAGGGAACCTTATTAAACGCCTTGCTGAAGTCTGTGAAAACAATATATTCGACAGCGCATTCTTCAATCTTCTTTGTCACCTTTTCAAATTATTCAATCACATTAATGAGACATGATTTCTATTACACAAAGCCATTTTGACTATCCCCAATCAGTCCTTATCTTTCTAAATGGATGTAAGTACTATCCCTCAGAACTCCCTCCAACAAACTCCTCTACACTGAAGTTAGGCTGACTGAGTTGAGAATTTCCTATGTTTTTGGACCGCTGTTCCCTTTTCTCGTCCCACCCCTCCACTGGCCACAAAAAATTAATTATATCTATGTTGGTGATATGGTCAATGATATAGTTCTCAGAGTGTATCAGGGTCAGTGTT